>NW_016190183.1:0-3800 GCF_001687245.7 Rhagoletis zephyria | reverse complement strand
GCAGAGCACATATATGTAGCATCCCTGCGGAAAAAAATTATCAATTGATTAGAAATAACCTACTTGCAGTTAGCTTTTTGTGGGATTTTTATAAAATATATAACTTGTAGTTAGCTGCAAAAAGCTAATTTGAAACAAGTGGACAAGTAATGCAGGAGTAAAGCTCGAGATTGCTTTCTTTAAACGAGTTTCTATTTAAATATCCTGCACTTCGCAAATGCTTTTTCGAATTGAGGCCAAATAAAAGGAGGATCGAAATTTCATAATTTTGAACTTATGTCTGGCGGAGTTCGAATATGGGACCAACTACAGCAGAATATGTAAACAAATATGAAATGTAATCAGGTAAAGAAAATAAATAAATAAAATAATAATCACCCTTGTCTATTTCGCTGCCATCGCCATAGAAATATAGTTAGCTTTCGTCTANTATAGTTAAATACATTTCCTGCAGGGATACAATAAAATTAACAGCCAATACCAAGTAATATCGTATGTGTGCGGATGAGAAGTGAAGCAGAGTGTAATGTCAGAGCAAAATATGCGACGCATGACATTTATTTTGGGCGTACCTTAACGCCTTCGCTCTAGCAGCGCTTTACCCCCCCAAACTTTACCTCCCTCGTGCTATCTCTTATTTGCTTAGTACGTGCTTGTCGCTAAAGAGAATGTGCGTAGAAATTAAATTAGGTTTAAATTGTAATTAACGTTTAACATTTAATTTGACAACATATTTTATGGTGCTTAATGAGTGAGGTTAGAAGTGAAATGTTTCGAATTTGGAGTTTTCTTTTTAAAGATTCACTTAGTGAAGTAAATACATTTCTTGCCGACATAAGGAGTACCTACATATATATGTATGTACGTACGTATGTTTTCACTAAATTTGATGTTTACAAAGATTTCAAATGGGAGAGATATTAAAAGACACGCTTATACAAATGTATGTATGTATGTGCATAAATATACATACTAATATATATTATCAATTAGACGATTATACATTGCATATACAGCGGGGGGTCAAAGATTTGGCTCAAAATTCAAAATGACATTGTTGGCAACATACATATGAATGTTTATTTAATTATTTTTAATAATTTTATTTCAAAATTTACTTAATTCAATCTATAACAGAAACCACGTTAATAAAGATTTCAAAGCTTGCATAAGTTTCAAAAAATTGTCATCAAAATTTGGGGCCACCCATTGTTTAATTGTTCTCTGTAGACTGCGGAGTTTTATGCAGAAAACGAAGCCTAAATCCACGGTGTAGTTATCTGTTTATGAGTACTCAAATTTATGAATAAAACGAGTGTCATAGTAAAAAGAGTTATTTTTGCGAAATTTATCTCCACTAATGGGTAAGCAAAATATCCTCAACAACGCTGAAAAAGCATAACTCGATGCAAACAAAATCGGCAGAAGTGAGGCAAGCAATAGGATCAAGCTACTGATGAAGAAAATCGATGAATAAATGCGAAATAATGAGTAGTCAAATGAAAATGCGCAAAGATTTTTTGTAATATTTATGAGCAGAAAAGCATGTTACTTAGGTGTACGCGACGTATGAGTACCATTCTTTCGTGCTCAATTTTCATACAAATGATCTTGAGCATTTTTATTTGACCGCTCATTATTTCGTATTTATCCATCGATTTCCATCATCAGTAACTTCATTTTTTTTTTGTAACAGAACAGATTTTAGTACAAGTGCAAAAATTTGGCACAGAACCTGTTATTTTTTTATTTTTCTTTTTTCTAAAATTTTATTTTTATTTTATTTTTTCCTTAAAAAATAAAAAATGCTGGGATGATTATTTAGTTTGTCAGGAACTATAAGCCCTATCGGAAAGTGGTGTACATGCGGTTTATGGAGAATTTCATGGGCTTTCATTTGCCGTTTTTGTAGTAAGATTTTTATATTTGCTCGTAAGATATACGTGATTAAAGGGAACCAATTTTGGCTTTAAGCTGAATAACGGTAAATAGCAAATGTCTCGAAAACACATCCATAGAAAGAAAAATTAACCCGAATTTCGGAATCACCGAGAAATTCTACATAGAAATTGGATACTGGCGTCTGGAGAACAAAAACAAAATTAAAATTTGTGATCCAGTGTCACCTTCGCCATGTTGATAACTATAGAAACAATTTTAAAGGACGAACTTCTGAAGTCGAATACTCCGCGCGGCATCCAACTCCACTAAATCTGTGATATAATTACCCATGTTTCGACTGATTTTCGGATGAAAAAAATTTTAGTTTTGATGGTGCTGATGGTATCACTTACTATTTTCATGATTTTAGAAAGAAGGAGCAGTTTTTGTCCACACATCACAGCAGATAAGGAGGAGTCATAGGCATGCTGTGCACTTTCCTATTATGGAAATCGATTCTGAAGGTGATTTTTCGCAGTTTCATGATTACTTGGGCCGATTCTATAGATTTATTAACACGACAATGCACCAGATCAAAGAGAAAGCATTATTAAAAACTGGATCCTCGAATAAAATTTTGACGGTTTCCGTCCAATTATGTCTTATGTATCCACAGAATGAAAGTAGAAGACACTGAAAAAGTTGCCATACTTCGACTTAACAAACTGCAAAGATTGGTATGTCTATCCGTCACTGAATCAATAAGAACGTATAAAGGTTATGCTTAACAAAGATTTCATTGACAAAATACTTTGGGCATGAATGCCACCTTTACATAATATAATCAATTTGAAAGAAAAAAATTTGATTAATATATCAAGGCCTTAAACGCGGTGATTATGGTTATGATCTAACTAATTTTACTAGACATCCCATCTTAAGCACCGAAATTCAAATTGAAATTTGTTTGCAACTTATTTTTATATATTTATTTTTAATAATTTTCATTTAAAACATAATTCAATATATAAAATTGCACAAATTTCACAAAAAATTAATCAAACTTAAAAAAGTTGTCATCAAAATTTCGAACTTTTGAATTGTAATTTTTAGAAAACTTTCATGTATGCAGATTTGTAGCCCATTCAATTTCAGTCTAATAAATGTAAATTTTAAGTTGTTTATTTTTTAACACTTTTTTTTTGAAGGGTGTTGCAAATTTTTATATAGCAGAAAAAGCGCAACACGCTCAAAATAAAAATTTTAAAAACCAACGTTAATTTTTATCAAATTGAAACAAATTACACTTTATCAGACTGGAATTGAATGACTGCAAAACTACAAACCCAGAATTTTCTTAAACCTCTGATTAAGTTAAAAAATTGTATAACACATTTTTAAATTTTATATTTCTTTTTATTTTTTGAAATTGAATGGGCTACAAACTGAAAATTTTCCAATGATTCTGATTAAAAAGTTTTAATCAAGTGAATCAAAAATTATCAATTATTTCGGATTTTTCCAGCAATAACTTTTCTTAAAACGTAATTAAATGATTAGCAAAAACTAATTTTTTGTTTCAACGACTCTGAAAAGAGATTTGACATAAAATCCACAGGAAAATATTTGGCCTTAATCAAGTGAGAAGAATTGTATTTTACCTCACCAGAGTATTCAAGCATTGTCCCTCTAAGAGTGACCAAACGAAAGATTGGTTTATACATTATTGTAAACGGTAGAAGCACAACCTTCCGAAGATTTATGCTGAGGCCCACCCTAATTGGCATACCAGTTTGAGATCACCTTCACCTCTGAGACAGTACTGGGGAATTTTCACGTAACTATAATTTCCAAGTCAAAGAAAAGATCCAAAGTAATCGTCGTGCAGTGCGGACGTGTTTGTTTCTCTTGCTCGTCAA
>NW_016190182.1:0-3800 GCF_001687245.7 Rhagoletis zephyria | reverse complement strand
ATTTTTACATTTTCTCGCTTACCTCCAGTGACAAGCCCAGGTTAAAGTGATGTGTGTTGTAAACTAGAAGGACGTATGTGGTGAATTTCGGAAAGTGCTTCCAAATCGAGATTCACCACTTACCTTCTAGTTTACATTACATTAGCTGTAATGCAGTGGGTAAACGAAAAAGTGAAAAATTTTGACTTGCGGCGGAATGTAATGCATTACTCCATCAACACAAAAAGTAAGCGCTTACCAAAGAATCAAAGTTTTTGCTGGGATCATTCGCGCTGACACAGAAACAACCGCTGCTTCCGAACAAAACAAAGTATAAAACACGCCCTTTCCCCTTGACCTATGGCTCATCCTCTGTCATAAACATCAGTTTATATGTAAATGTATATTTGTATATGCGTGAGTGTCTGTTAGCCTTTTAATATCCAGTGTGATTGCTATTTTTAGTGCAACGTTAATGCCACTTGACTGCCTGGTGAAGTCTTAACCTGGCTTGCCACCAGCAATACAGACACATTTGTAGGAATACTAGAATACACACACGTTGACAATTCCGCTCAGCTTCGGCAAGATATTAACCTGACTGATAGGCTTTTTTGCTGTTGTTTTGTATTCTCTTTGCCAGCTTAGTTATTTGCACTTTTTCTTCGTTCTGCACGCGTTTGCAGTTTTTACTATGAACATCACTCATGTTTAGTTATTTGCACAATGCAACTGTTTCAATTTATATTTTCATTTGCAAAAACAAAAACAACAATTAATTTGCTTTTGCGGCGAAATCATTTTTATTGTGAGTTCTTCGAAGAGCCGAGCCAAATCGAGAAAATGAGAACGACACTTCGGACTCCAAAAAGCGAGAGTGTAAAAGTTAATTTCTCAAATTCATTTGCGAGTTCACTCGTTTGTGGAGAGCGAAAGCTTTTTACGTTTCTCCCATTCATTTCACAAATTGAAAGTACAAAAAGTGGAAAGATTATTTCTGAACCTCTGAGAGAATTCTGCGGAATTGCTTTGAAATCATCTGATGCCAATAGCGCGGCTGGCGTATACTCTGTTAATGAAATTCTGCTGTTTTTATCACTTTTAGTTTCAGTGCTTTTAGTAAGCAGATAATGTTAGTTATGGTCTGATTATGCATACTTCGCATAACTTCGCACAACTTCGCATAAACTTCAAACTGTAATTTCGTATGTACTTTGTATGTATTTTGTATGTATTCCATTACCCAGAAATTAGCAGAACTTTTAAAAACTTAGCGATCTGTTGAGTTTAGATTTTGCTTCACATTTTCTTAAGTTACATTTTTAGTGCACTGGTACAAATGGTTGTGCGAAGTTATGCGAAGTATGCATAATCAGACCCTTAGACTTAAAATTTTTTTGTGTGGTTTTAAAAAGCTTCTCTGTAAAATAGTATACGCAAGGTTTGTTTTTTTTTTAGATCTAAGATTTCTTTACATTTTCTCTGAATTCATTTTAATTGCAACTTTTGTTTTATTTCTTGTAATTTTTAAGCAAAAAACAAAAGCGACTTCAATTCCCAGATAAAAGTTTAAGAGTACCGTTAATTTCTTCATAATGCAATATCAGATCGAAACAAAAATTAGTACGGAAGTACCTCGGAGGAACCTCCTTTCTTTTAAAAAACTAATTATAGAAATCGGCTAACGTAGTTCAAAGTAATGCCGTAACATATACAAAAAAAATAATAATAATTATAATCCGATGAATTGAAGTCGGCTAAAAAAGATATTTTCATATCAACTAGTTATGAGGCCATGAGGGCCAGAGGAGCCTATCTGCAAACATTCTATTAAGTAATATGAGAAAGAAGGATCTGTAAAAAATAAATGCGGGTATCTTTGCATCTACGTGATGCTGCATATCTAGTAATGCATTTTGCGGTGCACCTCAACTTTTTTTTGAAATGTCAGATAGCCTACTCTGCTGAGCACAGCGTTGTAACTACTTAGAGTACAGCGCAACACTTTGTTTTTGGACGAGTGACTTAGTAACCCAAATGTTTTGTTTAGAAGCTAGCAAAAGGTGTAGAGAAACAAAAAATCCCTCCTGTGCTAGTATTATCTACAAAAACTCTTTAAGCCTTTTAGGACCTAAGGCTATTGGAAATAATGGTTCTTTGGAAATTTATTTAAAGTAGAAACTGTTTTAAGAAGAGATTTTGATCACTTCATTCTAACCAAGTTTTAACTAAGTATGTCTGACTGGAAGAAAGTGGCAATAACCCCACCTAAACCAACCTTCGTGATACTCAAGTGTTTTGGAATAACAAAAATGTTCATTCAATCTTAGACTCAGCGAATATTAAAAACTGCAAGGGACCGATAAGAACAAACTAATTTCGAATGGTGTCTTAATGTCTTATTTAAATAAGGCAGCCCCCCACCACCCACTCAAAAACGAATATTCGTTCCCTTTTTTCGATCATCAAAGGATTTAATCAAAGGAGTTTCTGCATATCAACTGCTCTCTCAGATATTCTTGACACATTTCCAATCTCGGTAATAACGTTGTCAATAAGTCCCATTTCAATTGAAGCAGCTTGAGGAAAAATTATTTCATAAAATCTAGTGCAATCGCCAAATACAAAAACTAATAACTTTAAATGGAATTGCAAAAAAAAAAAATCAAGAATATTAAATTCATTCACTAGCGAAGACAGCGAAATGGTGAACGCAGAACTATTGGCAAGGACCAAACAGTGCCGTATGCATACATATACACACTTACGTACACAAAGTGCATGGCGCGTTTCCATGGATATTCAAGTAAATGACAAATTACTCAAAAGTACAGCGAATATTCGCAAATGCCCTTCGCGCTTCTGCTTCTGCTTTTGCTAGCATCATTTTTTCCCATCATTTTTTATGGGATTTCTGTTTCAATTTTTATAGTTTTTTGCCACTCTTCGAAAAACTGGAAATTCAGCTCATTTTTACGACTTGTAAGTTTTGCTGGCTGTCGCTGTGAGAAGTGGCGTTTGCGCGTGTAAAATACGCGATTGAGCCTTTAAATTCAAACTACTTGCGCTTGCTGTATCCTCCTTCATCCCGGCCCGGCCACCCCTCGGCGTCGCACACTCGAATGTGAACACAATCATCAATTGAAGTTTATTGCTTTTCATACCACTTTTTTTTGTGTAACAAATTTAAGAAAAAATCTGCTGCCGCTGCTGCTACTTTACTTAGTGAATCCTTACACAGATAAGTAATCGTCTCAATGTTTGAAGGTGTGCGTTTACGGGTTACGCGTAACTACAAATGTGTGAGTGTGNGCTGCTGGAAGAGTACTCACTGCCAAGGAAATTCAATTACCAAAGTTTTGACAGTGAAAAATTTTACTTCAAACTCTCCTGTGTCATCGCGTTTTTAGTAAAAAGCTGCTAACGAAACGAGTTGAAGTGCGAGCAGAGGGGACTATTCAAACAAATACATATATCATCGTTAGAGTTTGTATGACCTTATTTGGTTGTCAGTTGGCTTCACTTACTTTGAACTGACACAATTTTCAGATATACCGAATTGAATTCAGCAGACAGTTTCGAGAATTTGAAATTGAGTTGCACTTGTGATATGTGCGCATATAAAATAATGTTTACATATTTAGTCGTACATACATACATACACTTGATTGAAAAATTTTAATAAGCTGGAAAATAAATAAATCAATAAATGTCCTTCTTGTTTAATTTCAATAATCATAGTTGATTACCAAGGAACTAATTGCAGGTTTAATTGCTGAAAATAAATGCTCTTTGCACTCGATTGCCAGAAGTTTTCGTTA
>NW_016190180.1:0-3801 GCF_001687245.7 Rhagoletis zephyria | reverse complement strand
CTTGCCAAGTTATCCACCAGTTAAACGTTTTGAAAAGTAAGTATGTATGCAAATATATTATGCAGTTTTAATATCTACTAGCCATAATCTGGAGTTTGCTAATCGAATTGGAATAACGAAAATATTAGAAAGTTAATCTCCAAATCAATTCATTAAAGAATTCGGCGACAGATTTATTCTCTACTACTAGTGGTATTCCATGACAAAGATTCCTTTGGTTCAGGTGCAGATGAAGTGGCTGCTGAAATATTTAGAACAAGTGGTATCGTTGTGATGCTGCTTGAGGGGCTGGTCTCATTCCTATACGTTAACTTACATATGACATATTTAGATTAATAATTCGATTAATATTGCCATAACTACTAAATTTATTAATAAGAATAAGTTGAATATAATTGTTCTTTATACTCCCGAAATGATCTCAAGCCAGTCTTGAAACGATCCCGAAATAGTGCTTTACAAGCCCCAAAATGATTCCGAACTAGTCACTAAATGCTCCTTATAAAAAGTATTTTCTAACAGCGATCGCCACTCGGCAGCCAATGGCAAACCTCAAGGTGTATTTCTGCCATGGAAAAGCTTCTCGCGAAACCCATTTGCCGTTCGTTAAACTGTAGGTCCCTCATTTCGTGTAAAAACATCAAGACGCATATCACAAAATGGAGGAGAAGCTCGTCCAAATGCTTACCAAAAGTTAAAGCGCCATAATATTATTATTACCCCGAAATAGTCTTGAACTAGTCCTGAAATGAAACCAAAATAGACCTGAGCCAAACCTGAACTTGTCCGAAAAATTTCCAGAACTAGTTTCAAATGGTCCAAAACTAGAGCCGAGAGGTCTAAAAAGAGTTCTGAAATGATACCTTAGATTGTGAGGCTTTTTAACCCCTAATTTAGCTCGTAGCGCTTTAAAAACACATTTGTTTAGGTCACTATAAAATAAAGAATATTTCTAACAATCTAATTTTGCCTTACATTTTCTCCTCACAGACATCCAGTTCCTGGCGATTACTTTAACGGCCCTGTTAATGTCATTCAGTTTGCGTCAAGATTTGGTGGACCCTCCAATACTGATCGCGTAATTTGGCGTGACTATACCCCAACAAGAAATCGTGAGTTAAAATAAAACTTTATTCTTAAACGAATAGCTTAGCACCTGGTACTAACCGCCATCAACTTGCAGCAAATCAACGTTTAAATATCACGATTGGAGCGCCAGCACCGCTTTTTCCTAAACGCACCACGCCTTCACCATTACCAGCAGTAAGTAAGTGCCATAATATAATAGTTGTCCTAAATCTGTATTCTTTTTCTTAATATCTAATTTACACTTTCTTTAATTTTTCGCCTCTTATATAGCAGCAGGACCCCCTAGCCGAACAACTGCTCAACCAAGCTTCGCTAATGAGGGATCTGTTCATCATTCCGTAATCACCGATGCGCCCGCCCAATATCCAACAGCAGCTCCACCAAAATCACCATCTTCCTCCTCAGCCTGCGTTTGGGCTATCGCTAGCTGCTGCTCGCCAAACGATCGGACTGTGCGGTATAGTTGCTTCGAACGCTATGGTTGTAATTTAGTCTTTTTTGATTTGAATCCTTGCGCAGATAATATTCGCGATAATATCATCGGATATTTGAATCAACAATTCGAATAAATTTCGAAGAGTATTTATTACGCGTATGGGAGTTTTAGTTTTCACAAAAAGCATTTATTAACCATAGTTTTTATTTAGTTTGTAGGCTTAAGCTATTTTTAAAGAGTTGATTACTTTTTGTTTTAATTTATAATACTTTTTGTGCACCTTTTTTATTTAATGTAGGATTTAGTTTATGAATATAATGAATGATTTTTTTTAAAGATGTTATTCTAACTGCCTTAAACGTATATTAGATAAGTGTGCTTTAAAATTTTAAGTGACCTAATTACTCGACGACTTCGTCCTAAACTGAAGTGTTAAATTTGAAAAAAAAAAACGAATAAAACTTGTAAATCTTCTCTTGTTCTCAAATAATTTTCATTTGAGATAGTTTGAGAATTTTCTTGAATAACTGTAGAGCAGAGTTAGTATGAACCTAAAAATTTTAAATGTTTTACAGAGCTATTAAACTTCTAATTTCAAACAGGAAATTTACTTAATTAAAAAATGTAGTTGTATGTTATCAGTGTACGCATATAATTTCAAGCCTTTGGCCGCCACGGCTGGTTCGGAATTCCAATTTTCTAACAGTTTTTCAAGAAGTGGTTTGCATAATACTGTTTTCCAAGGCGCCCAAAGTTTCCTCAGAGAAAGTAATATAGAGAAGTTTAAGGTCGCGACCAATTCACTTGCCCACTTCCTGAAATAACGCGCTCATCAAATGTTTCCTTCAATAAATTGAGTTGCCCTCGGCTGTCTTCTTCAGGCAACATTCCTTCAATTATGGCCCATAATAATCGGCAATCATGTGCCTACAGATCACCGAATGTATGGGACCAACCGAAAATGAACGGCGGTCGTATGAAGCTCAACTCAATTTCTAATTTTTGTTCTGCGTGACATTTTGATTTGACGTTTCGCTCTATTGCATCAAATGTAAATGCACGCAAGCAAATTTCGGGTGACGCAAAAAAAAAAAATTCGAAGGCGTGTGTGTGTCAGAAAATGCGAAAAACTATTTCGTGGCACATGCTAATCATATGGGCAAGGGAGACCTTACCTTTTCTTTTCAACCAATTATAACACAGATTTGCTCGAGTTTTTGCTTAAAGGTAAATAAAAGCTCTGCGTACATTTTAAGTGCATAATTTCAAAAATGAAAAATTTTGAGTTGTGTCACGTTTGAAGATCATGTGTGATATGTGTAAGCGCCAATCTAGTTTCTCATGATTTGCATACTGAAATTTTTAGGCTGCAGCAAAGCGCGCCGGCTAAGCTGATAACTATTTAAAATATTTATTTTGGCATTAATGAAAATATAAAAGCCAACCTGTTGCTTGTAACTATGTACATACAACGTAGGGCGTTTGTGCATCACTTGTCCTTTTAATACACAGCAATTTCTGGGTTTAATGTCCAAATTGAGTTACATTACAATTATCATGTAAAATTGAATCACGCCTGTCTAGCACGGCTAGCGATTATAGCATCTCTCCTACACATAAATCTATGCACAGTATGGCCTCTATATTACGCTAATGAGAGTGAGCTTATCGCTGGCCCATTCTGAATCGTTGAAATGTGAGATAGGCAAAGTTGTGCGGCTGCGAATCGTTTGGTCCATTCATTTTGTTGCGAGCATAGAAAGCTCGTTAGCTTGTTAGTGTTAGGGTAGCCTGGATGGGAGTAGCTTTGCGTGCGCCAATTACGCTGTGGTGATGTTGTTGTCAATTCGGCTCACTTGCTGTAGAGCAGGGATGAAAAAGTAGGTACAATTGTACCTTCTTCCGACGTTTGATGACTTAAAGGTACATTAGGTACAGCCACTAGATTTTAGGTACAATCATCTTTTGATCAGATGCATTTTTAGTTTTTTTTCTTTTTCCTTAACCGTTCATTTTGAGGAATAAACAATTTTAAAGAAAAGTGGTCAAAAGGAAGAAATTAAAAAAGTCATATTATGNTTTTTCTATTAATTTTAACGGTTATTTTCACTAAGTCAAATTCAATGGCATTTGCGGTCAAATGAGTGAAAACAAATTGTCAAATGGGACTAAAAGATAATCTTTTGATTGATTTGGATCAGAATAGGCTTTCAGGCGTGTACATCCTCTGCTAAAGCGGATATTTGTAAGTTTTTGGCCCATAATATCATCGATAA
>NW_016190179.1:0-3801 GCF_001687245.7 Rhagoletis zephyria | reverse complement strand
AGATAAAGACAGCACAGGGCAGCGTGGTGGTTTAACTCGCTGGAATTAAAAGCAGCACAGTTGAAGAAGAAGAAGAAGCAGAGGTAATTGGCCAGTGGTAAGCCGTTCAGACAGACAGACAGACAGACACTCTGGAACACGCCCGATGACACATACCATGGCAGTGAAGGTGGTGGTAAAGGTGGTGATAATTGGCGATGACAAAAGCAGCGGATGACGATGATGATGATGATGATGGTGATGAGCAGCAGTGCTTCAAGGAAGAAGAAGAAGAAGTGTGCTGAGTTGCGAGGTGACACTGCTTCAGCTGAAGTGGAGTTGTCAGGTGGTGCTGGGATGGTGGTGATGGTGGTGAATCATCTCACCACTTTGTCAGCAGGAAGGACATGCTCCAGTGAAAAAAACGGGGCTTGCACAGTGTTCCCAGTGTCCGCAACTGTTGTCAGTAGATTGACAGTAGAAGTCGCTGTTGCTGTGCAGTAGTTACTGGCCAGTATACAAAGTTAGCCGAAACCGGTAGTTGCAGTAATATTTGATGCTAATTTTTCTGGTGTGGCTGATATGGACGGTAGATAATGGTTGATAATCACAGCAAAAAAGTGGTTGAGGAAACAGAGAATAGATCAGGCCTTGATGATGAATAGAATCACAGTTAAGAAAAGAGGGGGGAGAGGGCGTTTTGGGCTTGAGAAGCTTGTACAAAAAAGTTCAAATTTGGGGAAAAAAAATTGCTGCTTGTGTGGCAGAGACAGACAGAAAAAAAGGATTGGCCAGCGACGAAGACGACGATGATCGACGGTGATGATCGGTAACGGTGGTGGTGATGGTGATGATGGTGTTGCGCCGAGTGGACAGCGCTCTGAAGATCAGAGTGTAAAAAGTAGAGTTGCAAAGTAGCACACAATCTCTCTCTCTCTCGCTCTCTTTCCTTCTTTTCCAACTGACTCACTTGCCGACTGACTGACTTGCCACAGGTGGTGGTGGTGGTGAAGAAGAACGGTGCCACCAAACGTTGAAGGAGATAGAGTGAGAAGGAGAGAGAAAGAGAGGCTTGCAGCGGCAGGTACGGCGAAAAGCGAGTCTGACCAGAATGATCTTCTCATCAGAGACAGACAGACACAGACAGCGAAAGACTCAAAGACTGACTGAGGAGACAAGACGACAGAAACACAGTCAGATCGGACTCTCTGGAGCACTAGAGTGTGGTGGCAGCAACTCTCCGCACTAACTGTACTCGTTCTTCAGCACTCTCAAAAACGCTCCGCTCGAGGCTCTATTCTCTTTCTCTCTCACTTCTTGTCCTGTCCTGTCTTGTCCTGCTGCGACTTTGCTCGAGAAAATGTTTGTGCTGCTGAATGTGCTGTATCTCCTGCAGAGGGAGTGTACGTTGCCACACTGCTGCCACTGCTCCGAGTCTGTCAAAGTCAGTCAGTCAGTCAGACAGACAGACCACTTTTGAATCAGCGACTCCAGAGACTGCTGCGCCTGTTCCTTCGCCTGTTCCTTCTATCTTGTTTCTCGCTCAAGACAGGTGGCAACTCTGGCGGCGGCGGCGGCGGCGGCTCTCCGTTATCTTCGTCCAGTTTCTCCATCCAGACAACTATCTCTTCTTACTACTTAGCTTTCTGATCTCCCTCTTTCTTCAGCTTTGCTTGCACAGCTTTCCTCACCTAATGAGCTGAAAAGGAGGAGGAGGAGGAGGAGAAGGCAGGTATGCTCTGCTGGTAAAGCCTGGAAGCCTCTGAATTGGACTCCCAATTGCCCTCCGCTCATGCATTATGCAAGTGACACCGTCTTCTTCTTCTTCACAGTCTGCTGTGCACACCGCCAAGTGCACACTGCCGTCGATGTATTGGAGATACTGCTGCTGCTGATTACTACAGCTGATCAAAAAACTGCTGCACAAGCTGCAGTCAGCAGAATATGACCGGCAGCACTGCTCTGCTGCTCTAGCAGGAGTGCACTAATAATAGTTGCTTTGAAATCAAAACTTGTCCACAAATCTAGCGGTGCTGCTAAAAGAGAAAGAGGGATTTAGGAAACTGAGGCGATTGCGGGGGCCAAAAAGGCTGCACTGTAAGCAAGGCGACTGAATGAAAGCAAGTGAGGTGAGCGGTGAGACTGAAAGGGGTGCACTGCAACAGAAAGAGGATATAAGCTCTGAGATGCTTGAGCAGGAGGGAAAAGAAATGAGGAGGCAGTACTCACTTGAGGCAGTAATCACCTTCACTCTTGCACTACTCACCACGGCGTGGTGACACACCCACACCCCCTCTTCAATGGCAGCTGATTGATCTTTCACGACTGTAAGCACTGCACTGACTACCACCACCATCACCACCTGCAGATCAGGCCTACTACTCGAGCAGAACAAAAAGAACAAGCGAGAGAGGTAAAGGAGAGCAATTCGACCTCCACAGACAACAGCAGCACTCTGCAGACAATTGCACACACTGGTCACACAGTTCACGCATCGGTGAGCAGACTAGTGTACAAACACAAGACTCTGTAGTCAGAGTACAGCAATTGAACAATGGTCAGCCAGTGGTGGTGGTGGTGGTGGTGGTGGTGGTGGTCAGCAGACACTTTGCTACAGATTGGGCGGCAGGAGAAGGAGAAGGAAAGAGGCACTCTTTGAAGCGATCTCAGCGAGCTGATAGCCTTCGAAAGTGTGTGTACAGACAGTGGTTGATATTTACGAATCAGTGGCACTTCACCAACTCTTTTCCCCCTCTCCTTCCACAGTTTGCCGTTTGCTCGCCATCAATCAACTCCAAACGGAGTGGAAAAGGAAAGGACTTTGAAAGACCATCACCATCACCACCACCACCACTTGGTCATTGTCTGCCACATTCAAAGATAGAGAAGGAGAGAGGTGAAAACGGCTGCGGTGTTCGCTGTTTGCTTTCACTCGAAGAGCAGAGAGAATGGTTCAAACTGAAACAACAACAGCAGCCGCAGCAGCAGCAACAACCAAACACCTCGACTATATTTAGCTATTAAGCGAGAGAGGATGGAAAAGCGAGGCGATGAAATAATAGTCAATAAAAAGGCCGTTGTCATCGTGAGCCTAAAGCTAAAGCAGCCAACAGAAAGAGCGAGAAACAACGGATAGAGCTACTAAAACAGATGGAAAGGATGGATGGACGCCAAGTTATCCTGCTAAATAGGATTACGAGTCAAGTTACCTCATTCCACACCAAAAAAAGAAAAAGGAAAAGAATGGATGGAGATTTGCCAAGATTTTCAAGGGAAGAGGTGCTCTGCNGCCTAAAGCTAAAGCAGCCAACAGAAAGAGCGAGAAACAACGGATAGAGCTACTAAAACAGATGGAAAGGATGGATGGACGCCAAGTTATCCTGCTAAATAGGATTACGAGTCAAGTTACCTCATTCCACACCAAAAAAAGAAAAAGGAAAAGAATGGATGGAGATTTGCCAAGATTTTCAAGGGAAGAGGTGCTCTGCAGTGCACCAACTAATGACCCCCATTCCAAATAGTGGCGGACACATTCAGTTGGGCATTTTCCATTGACAGCAGCAGCAGAACATCGACGACGGCCAGCACGCCAGTGCACAAGCATTGTCTACAGCATCAGCAGCAGTGCTGTCGTACCGTACTGTATTGTATAAGAATTCAGCATTGTATAGCAGCCGAGTGGCCTTGGCAATGGCGCCCGCCTGGTGCCTGCATTGTGCTGCTGGCGAGAGTGCAGCACAGCACAAAAGCGCACAGTGCTGGTGGTGGTGGCTGTACAATTGGGCAGATAAGGACGAGCTGGATCTACACTACCACCACCAC
>NW_016190178.1:0-3801 GCF_001687245.7 Rhagoletis zephyria | reverse complement strand
GAAAAGGGGGCCGGAAGTATTTTTGCACAGAACTTCTTTCTGCGTTTTCGGCCTTCGGCCGCGCTTAGGGATTATAACCCTTACTAAGTAGAATTCTCCTTTCTGTGTTGCCGCAAATGGGGACCGGAAGTATTTTTGCGCAGAACTTCTTTCTGCGTAGGCGGCCTTCGGCCGCGCTTAGGGATTATAACCCTTACTAAGTAGAATTCTCCTTTCTGTGTTGCCGGAAAAGGGGGCCGGAAGTACTTTTGCGCAGAACTTTTCTCTGCGTTTTCGGCCTTCGGCCGCGCTTAGGGATTATAACCCTTACTAAGTAGAAGTAAATAATTCATATTAGAAAAAACGAAATTATCCATATGCACAATTTCAGTTCAAAACCGAAATAATGCATATGGCAAAAACCGAAATAAAGCATACATGCACAGTGTCGGATGAAAACCGAAATAATGCATATGTGAAAGACGAAGGTATGCATACATGCACAGTTTCGGTTGAAAACCGAAATAATGCATATGAAAAACCCGAAGTAATGCATACATGCACAGTTTCGGTTGAAACCGAAATAATGTCTAAATGCACAGTTTCCATATGCGCAATTTCGGTGCCCCTATATTAGACTAACAATAAGCTCGTGATAGTCACCTGCTATTTTACAGCAAACGAAAACATACGAGCATTTCATCTATACCTATCACATCGTTTGTACGTCAACAGGCATGGAATTAAATTATTTGGTAATTGCTTCTAAGCAAACACTTTCACATTTAATTGATAAGATAATTATGAACTTCAAAAGCCAGATTCTGGTTGATTTCACAGCACTCTTACTGCTTACTTTTTTTATTGATGGACACTTTATCTAACGCTTTGTATGAAGTGCTTAAGCTCTAACACTACAAATAAATATGTATGTATCTATGTAAATATGCATATCCATTTAATAACAGTAAGCAAACAAATAGACAGCTTTTAAATTTCAGCCCGTACTTCTTATTTCAGCCATTGTTATAAACTTTGAAATCTTGCAAATCTGATGCGCGTGTCTTAATGCTTTCGATTCTTAAATTTGACTATGTACTTACACATTTGCAAATCGAGAATTTAATACTTTTTATGCGATCATGTTGTTTTGCGTGATCACGTGGCTCAATACGCCGGTTGATCGTCGTATCTCTCTATTTACAATTTTTCAATTTCATTTCAGTTTGCTTAAAATATTTGCGTACTCATTAAGTGCCTATCATTGTCATTTAATTAGCGCATTTTGTTGTTAATTGTTGTGTAAATATTTGCGTCGATAAGCAATGTTATAATCGATGTTTATATCGAGTATATGGCAATGAAATTGGAGTAGTTGTTAAGTGAATTTTTTTTTATTTGAACTTGTGGAAACTTTTCTACACTCGATGTCTTATAGCGTATAAAAATTTGTTGCTAATACATAAAACACTAAAATAATATAAATTTTAAGTGTCCTCCAATTACACCAATATAGCGTTTTTAGATTATGGCAAATGTCACAATGACATTTAGTGAATGTCAAGACTAGCGATTGGTGGAATCTTAACAAAACTTACAATTTTGTTTAACCAGATTTACGATGAAAATTACCAGACATCTATATTTCAGCTGTGGTTACCATATTTCTCAAGTATAAATAGAAAGGGCTTTCCATCTGCATTAAATGAAATTGTTTTCATTATAAAGTTTACATATTGCCGCATTGTGCAAAACAATCCATAATTAAATATCGGCCCAGGTTTATAGAATCAAATTAATACACATACATACAGTGACACAAAAAAGTGACCACGTGTTGATTTTTTTAAATATTCATATTGTGTTTTGAGTGTTTTTTTTTGTAGTTATTTTCGTATAAAATACAATACAATTTTAGTCCAAGAAGTGCAAGTTTCAACCTGCTAAAAAATCGCGTTAATTTTTATTATTATTATTTTTTTACTGCTTTTGAGGTTTTTATATAACAACTGCAATTAATGAAAACTGGCGTTGATTTTTTGTCATTTTATTCCGAACAGTCCACATTTTATTTAAAAAAAAAAAAAATGCTTCTTATATGGCAAAAAGTGGGGAAATCCGTCAATAAAAATTTATTAAAAATCAAATGCAATTTTTAAGCCCCTTGAAACTTAATTTCATATCGTCGCTGTTTGGCTAGTTTTTTTTTATTATAAAGTCACAAGCCCTTGTTTAATTTTTTCGAAAAACCCCAAAAAATATTTTGTTAATAATTTCCTTGTTTTTTTTTTCTCATTTCAGATTCTTCCAAATAAACTATAACAAAGTGCGCTTCCAGCAGCTACATTTCCAAAACAATGCACAGACTTGCGCTTTCTATGATCCGTATGCGAGCATAAAACAAAACAGAAAGTTGGAAAATAATAAAAAAATGGCTACAAAGCAATCATTAGTGAACAAATAAAACTTGTATTACAACGCCAAAAAAAAAAAGAAAAAAGTGCAACTGATATTTGTTTGCATTCAGAAAGTGTTTTTGTTTTTGTTTTTGTTTTGTTTTTTTAATTAAGGAAATACAAACGCCACATGTGCAGCCAAAGTCAACAACAAAATCCATAATTGAAGTAGGTGTTTTTTCGAAATAGAAAAGGTACCCCCTGTAAAACTGCCGCATCTCTTTTGTTGTTCGAAAATCGATAACAAGTTGAGTGTTAAAGATCGGTGTTCCTTTTGAATGTACATATGTGTCTTCACATCATTTTCGTTCATTTTTGTTTGGATTTTCCGTTGAAAAAGTCAAAATTTTTCTTGTTTATAAATTAGTGTGTGTCAAAAAGTAACTAAACATTTATTTGACGTATTTGCGCGTTCCGTTGCCTAAACGCATTGTTTAGTGCATACGCGATTAGTGCGAGCGAACGACGAACCTACTACGCCACGCACACGCTCCGCTCTCCACCAACAACAACAGAGCAAACGGCTACGACAACAACGACGCCAAATCGCCAATTCGTTTCATTATCAATCTCGTACGCAGCAGGCAGCATAGTGTCGGCCGGTGATGCGTTTTAGTTCCGACGCGTCGTCAAACCGTCATCACAGCTGATAGCGATGAATCCAAATCAACACAGTGGTCCCGGTCCACCGTCAGCTAAAGCAATCGCAACAGTTTCAATGAATTCAACGACAGGACAGCATAATTCGTATATGGGAATCGGTGTGAGTGGTGGTGTTGGTTACGGTGCGGTTGGTGTTGATCAAGTTGACGCTTCGATAATGGCGGCAAAGACATTTGCAACAAAGTGTGCAACAACAGCAACAACAACAACCACATATGGCGGCATGAAAAGTGCTTACGCGAGTGCAACACCCAATCTGGGGACGATGACAACAATAACTACAACAACAGCAACAGCAACTAATGGTAGCTGCAGCAGCGGTGTTATAAGTGGTGGTGGTGGTGTTGGCGCTGACACGCCCTTTGCCATGACAAATGGGTGTGCCAACAACAATAGCACTATGAGCAGCGGCAGCATTAGTAACAACAATGCCGGCAACAATCATTCTGCGCCACCGCCCGTTGCGCGTACAATCTCGTCAGATCGTCTGGTGACGGGGCCTTCATGCAAAGCACTCAGAACTGCGGTGTCAGCACTTTACTCCGTTGATGACTTTGTCAAGGAGAAAATTGGCTCTGGATTCTTCTCCGAAGTGTTTAAGGTGAGTATGGAAAGAAAAATAAATAATGAAGAGTTAAACTTATCTATACATATATACATAGCCCATGGCGGCTAGTGCAGCTCACCCCAGCGCTGGTGATAA
>NW_016190176.1:0-3802 GCF_001687245.7 Rhagoletis zephyria | reverse complement strand
CACTCTACATAGCTGTTTTAGTTTTGCAGGGATCCGAAATTTAAACATGACGTCATACTGGTGGCTTCTCTCCGTGCAATCAAAAGCAGACTCCAGTGTCATCGGGCATGAATTCATAAAACCAAATTCTGCTTTAGGGCACCAGCTCTTCGCCGCCGGCTTGGAACAGCTCAGCCGGTATTGCGCCGGCTCAGGGGGCCTTGTGATTTTTCTGCCGAATTATTGCTGCTATCACCTTCTATTGGACAAGTGGGCGAACGTGAGTTTCGTCCGGGTTCTTCTTCATCACACGCTCTGCGCTCTGCGCCGCCATTACAAATCTTTTTAGGCTAGCCTCTATTTATTTATTTTATAGCTTAATCTTGTATGAAATACTATTTTAATAAACGATTATGCTTTTACATATGTAGTATGTAAATACGTATGTACAGTGGCGGTTAAAAATGGATGAATGGTGTTTAGTTTGTAATAATTACAATGTTTTTCAAGCTAAAATTTTTTTTGATAATTTTTTATAAAAATATGGTTCATGCTTTAACAAAAACTATATAACTAAAAATTCAAATTTTTTACATAACTTAGAAAAATTACAAAAAATTGTATCTAAATTTCTAGCCTTTTAACCATAATTTTTAGAAATTTTTTGGGTATGCAGTTTACAAGCTTATAAAATTCTACTAAAACAAATCCAAGTTGTGAGCGACTATAAAATCGCAATGATTTTTAATAATTTTTCATACAAACATGAAATATCAAAAAAATTTTAGCTTGAAAAACATTGTAAATATTAAAAACTAAACACCCTTTCATCCATTTTTGACCGCCACTGTATGTATGTATATATCACCCAAATTTACATTTTAACTATAATCCTATTGCCTCTATTATGCTAACTTATTTGCATACATATAGTGTAAATGTATGTGAAAGTAATTGTGTGTATTTGTATACACCGCTATGCAATCTGCGGGTACCTAATTATTACTATGACATTATTAGTATAATGGGTGAACCAACAAAGTACTGCAGCGCAATGCCTGCATGTGTATGTGACTTTTGTTTAGCTGTCAGCCACAGTTGCCAATAGGCCACCGCCATCATCAGCATGTGCTTACTTACTTATTATTAACCTCAAAAACAAACCATTAGCAATGTCGGCTAGTATAGTAACAGCAGATATTCCACACAATACATATTTACTATCCGCAAACGTCACCGACATGCGTATTATATAACATTTGCAGTTGCTAGTTGCTATGGTGATTCGAATGTTTAAATAAAATGTAGTGGTGCTAAAGTGGTGTATGCTAGCGTATTTGTTATTTAAATATTATAAGCTCATCGCCAGCCTTTGGCAAGCAATGGGAAGCTTCTACATTAATTATCGAATACATAAAAATCTCGTGTCGGTGTTTGTGGTCGAACTCATATTTATTTCACACCGTTAAGTGAAAGGGGCGTGGCACCTCCCATACAAACCAAAATTTCTCATTCTGCATATATTTATATCTGGAAGTGTTCATGGTAGAGTACTGGAAAATGGTATGGGGACATATGAAATCAATCGCATACTCATGAAAATAATGGATACTATTAGAAAAGTGGGCGTGGCACCTCTCATACAAACCGAATTATTCATACTGTATATCTCTTGAAGCGTTCATGGTAGCGTATTGGAACTTGGTATGGAGATATATTAAATCAATGGCATACTCATAGAGGAATTTGAGGCCTTCCAAACATACTGAAACTTTTACCCCTCTTTGTATGTATTTATATATATATATAATCCTTCTGCATGTGTGCTTGTGAGTAAACCGATTTTAACGAAATTTTGCCTGTGGTTGTGTGGTCTCTTGATAGTATAGATTCACAGTTTGAGCCGCCATGTGGTGCTGGAGTCGAGTTATTACTAAAAATCGTATTTATAGTCCGATTTGTCTCATATTCGTGATATGTATGGTAACGGTAAGGGCAACACTATTGCAAAAAAGAGTCGCCGGCTGGCGCTAGGGTCGCGTTATTTCTAAAAATCGTCAAGTGAGAAAAAGTTCCGTGAATGACCGATTACATCGACGTGCTGTACCACCGATGGCCGAATGGACGTGATTTGTCAATATTATTGTGCGGTAAATTTTTTTTTCGGGGACACCAGGATTGAGTTGTCCAGGGATCACTCCCAAATGCCCATCGTTAAATTAATCACCAAAATTATTGTCCTCCTTTTAAAAACATTTAAGGCATTTCGTCTGAAATAAGTCTTTGTATATTGGATTTTTGTGGAAAAAGGAAAGGAGAAAAAAGTTCTTCAAATTAATTTCGTTGCCGTTAACGTGAATTGTTGGTGAAAATGTTGGACTCAAATATTTCGATAAAAAAATTTATTTTGGGCTGCCTTCCAGCAGAAAACACAAAATGGCTTCTTTTTAAGGCAGGTTTTCTATTGAGAAGGAAGCCGACTGCTGTAGCCAAATAGTCGATAGCTGTAGGCAATAACAGATGAAAAACCATCAGCACCTTTATAGGTTTCCGGAGACATCAGCTAGCGAGAAGGCTGTAGGATGATATTTTGGGAACCAAATACAAGAATACAGTAGAAACCAAATAAAAAGAGGTGATGCAGAGTATGCAGGCTGATTACCTTCAAACAGAATATTAAGGTTTCCAAATAAATTTTACTAGTGAATTTCGTGTAAAAATACTTCGCATTCATGATAGATTTTAATGTTCATGGTAAGTTAGACAACGCGTATAAAGGGATCATACGATTTGTACATTTGTATAGATTTTCACATTTTCACAGCTACAGAGTGGTTTTGTTTGGAAAGTTGTTATTGAGTTGTGACTCTCAAAATGTACAAATCGTGTGATACCTGCTTAAGGGCATAAAATCTCAGAGCCACCAGACCTAACTTATTATCGATATATTAACAATTTAGTAATAATACTATATGTTATATGTATTTGAGAATGTGTGTATATCTGCTTGATTAGGTATGTGGTCCTTTTACAGGTAGCAAGTAGGAAAGATACGTGAAAACGTTACCCACTTTTATTAAATTCATTTTTTTTTTAGTTTATAAACATATGTACATATGTATGTTTTAGAAAATGTTGTAAGAAACCAATATTCAGTATTGTCAGACACTTTGTGATGGCACCTGTGGTCGAAATAAATCACTAGCGCAGAAAATGATGTTACTCATACGCCATGTATATACGCTCTTAATTAAACTTAATAGGAAGACAATATCAGATATATCGACGCCTTAATGTCAGAGATTGTTCTTTGAGTTAATAATAAAAATTCAGGCGTACAGTTTTGTTTTAAGTGTTTTATTTTAAGACTATTCAATCCCCGGCGTGCTTCATTGCGCCTTAAAAGTATTTTTGTGTTGTTTGATACCTCTATTTGTAATATTTCATTTATTTTATTAACTTAATTAAATAAAATTTTTCAATCAGGTGGCAACCCTTCTCAAAAATATTTTCGGCAGTAAACTTTCTCAAAGCTTTTCACTTTGACACTCATATTGCAATATTTAATTTATTTTATCAATTATCAACAATATTTTCGGCTATAAGCCTACATAAACCTCTTTCTTTTGCCAGCCATATTGCAATATTTACTTTATCTTATCAATTTACTTAACCTGAAATTTTCAAACAGGTGGCAACTCTCTAATTCTTTTCTTTCTTTAAGTTAGACCTCTAGAAATAAATCGGTGAAAGTGCGATAAATTTGATGCATTAGTTTTCGAGTGATGCGCGTACGAATATATAGACAGACAGAAAAAAACCT
>NW_016190175.1:0-3802 GCF_001687245.7 Rhagoletis zephyria | reverse complement strand
AAAAACTTCACAGTGAAGCAAACTGAATTCCGATGCAGACCTTTAATACCTACATAAAATATTTTTTTGTTTTTTTTTAATTTGAGGAGAAAAACTTAGCTGAATGAGGTAGTTGGGGGAAAAATAGTTTTTGTGCACTGCAGAGTTAAATAACTAAATGAATCGGCCAGTTGACTGATTTCCGACGGCGCGGCTGTTGTTTATAAACTAAGGGACATTTTCTCGACTGCCTGCTAAAAATTGACGGCCGACCTTCTTTATCGACTTTTAATCGTTGCCTGTTATATCTAAGCATGTGGGCGACAAATTTGACAGGCAGTCAAAGCACCGGTTGCCTTTAACAGGCAGCTTATAGCGTTTTTCTTTTCTTTCTGCCCATTTATATGCTTGCTTTGCGTTGCCCTGAAACCTGAGAAAATGTTGCGTTCTTTATATGAGAATGAAACAGAAAATATACTACTCCACCACAATTTATTTATAGAACTTAATAAATCTGAATTATTCACTTGGCCTGTAAGTCTTTAACAATTTTAAAGCAAAACACTTATTTCTGATAGGGAAAATAATTGCATTTTTACAAGATTAAATTAAAAATCAACCATGCAACTCTCACCCTCACGTTTATTTGAGGGCAGAAAAGGCAGCACTTTCGCCGGATCAGAGCGCAACCTGNATCGAGAAAAGAAAACGCTATTAGTTTAGTGGTAGCGCGAAGACTTTTTTAAATCAGAACCTCCCTAATTAACGTTTCAAAGTCGTTAACTTAGATACCGAAATATAGCCCTCAACACTTTCACTTTCTAAAGACGACGAAAAAAAGTGCAGGGCAGGTATAATTCTGATGAAATAAAAAAAAAATATATATATATATTTTTATAACTTTAAATAAAACCTTGTTTTATGTTTAAAAAATATCATTACTGTCAACTATCAGTAGTTTTTAAATAAACCAATTGTTGCTAAATTAAAACTAATATGACTTTTATTATAAATAATCGCTTTAAACGGAAAGGCGAAATGAAAAACTTGAAAGTTTTCCTGGCTTTGATGGCGTTTTCGTTTCTACAAAAAAAGTTGCCTTTTCATTGGCCGGTTCTTAGTGTTTGTGCTCGGAGGGAAATGAGAAGGTAAGGTTTTTCGGTACAAACGAGAACGCCATGAGTTTTGCTTTATCTCATCATTTCATAGAACTGAATACATTTGTAAAAATCAATGACTTTTTGAATTGGAAAAAAACTGAGATGTTTCCCCTCGATGTTGTCATCAGAAAGTCCTCAGTACTAATAGCCAAACTACTCATGCATGCCATACTACAAAAACAAAAGCGTAAATGTGTTGGAATTTTTGCCTAAAGTGCTCAGCAATGCCTTGTAGGGTTACCACAGCAACTTCTGTTTGCAATGCTCTGTTATGCTATTCAGCTCTTGTCAGCAGTGACCAGCTGCGATTTTGTTTGCAAATAATTCTTTGACGTTTTCACAATATCACTGGATAAGGGTAAAAACTCCTCAGGTATATCCGTCTAAAATTGTATTGGGACAATTATGCTACAACTCCACCAAATTGTTGTGCTAGTGGACCTCTTTGAAATCGATGAAGAGGCCTAGTACGTCAGATTGTCAAGATACAGGAGATTCGAAATCTCCATTTTCATAACTTTTACTAGAGCTTTCCGATAAAAATATTAGTTTGAGTAAAAAAAAAAATATTTAATCTAAAAATTTTGAGTTTCATTGAGTTTTAAGAATATTTTTGTTTTTTTTCCCAATTGGCCAATTTTAATTTATTTTGAAGTATACTTATTTCGAAAAGTTTCATTGTTTGATATTTATATTACTAGTAGGTAGTTTTGGCTTTTTTTAATTGATTCACTGCATCGTCTGATAAATTCGTGCATCTCCTTAATAATGGCCTTTTAACTGTAGTTCTCCATTCAGAGGCAAACTAAAAACACAGTCCAACAATTTAACCAAAATGTTACTCAATACGTACCAACGCTAACTAATTTGATGGAGGATGTCTCCCAGACCAATTTTGCCGAATACACTACTAATCCAGAGTAGGGTTACCAGATTAATATTTAGCTTGGTAGGACAATTTAAATAAAAAAGCTGGACATTTACTCGAGGTAAGATTCAAAAGGAGGACACCCGAGAATCAATGTATTTTTATAAAAACTTTTTAAATAAAAAATATTTACATAATTATACACTAGTGGTCAGCTGATTCACTCACGTGACATTTTGACCAGTGTTGCCTATTTTTCTTTTCTTTACTTAATGTTTATTATATTTTTTTTTACAAACCAATCACCATATAAATCCGCATTTCAAACTTTGCACAACAATTATAAAAATAAAAAAAAAATTTTGCAATTTCCGTCAAACAATGTAAACCTTTTATTCCATAAGGCAAAGAAAACATTGGCAAAAATTACAAATAAAAAAAAAATTACTCTAGAAGTATTATGCCAAAAATACAACATGCAAAAAGAGAGAATATTTCGTTTTTAGGCAAAAAGGAGGAAGGGGGTTAACTTTCAACACTCATATGTTATTTCTGTTCTCAGGCTTTCACCGTAGAGTTTAGTGAGGAAACTTTTGTATTATATTTTAACCATTTCACTCATACTTTAATGGCCATTTTTGAACCGTTATAAAAACAGCTATAATGGAAGGTCTTTGAAAATGCACTGAGAGGGTTAAAATGTCCCACGAAAATTTTAAGCAGAGAATTTTGCAGGGGGTCACCGAAGATGAAAAATGTTAAATTAGGATAAGTGCGTAAAAAAGCTTAGTTCAACTCAATGTTCACACATTTGGCATAGATACATACAATGCGAACACCTACACTTGTGAGCATTAGGGCGAATCGATTTGTATGGAATGCAATTCTTAGATAGCACTTGTGTTTTTGCACCTTGAAATTCCCCACGCAAAAATTGAATTTTGGAGGAAGAGAGGTGGAACTTTCACAATGATGTACCTTATTCAACGATCATGTTAAAAAATATAGTAAACCGAAACTTTATTTTTAACGCATATAAATATATCGGTACATATTTATCTAAATAAACATCAGTGACGGATTTAACGGTTAGCAAAGGAAGCAATGCTGACTGGGCCCCCCAACAGAAGGCCCCAGTGATCTCACCAGCAACTAGCTTAAGTGCAAAATCAGGAAATTTTTTCAGAAAAGGTTTTTCATTTGTGAATTAATCTGCCACATTAACGATAAAACGTACATATGTATATGTAAATGTGAAATTTGTAGCAAAACGTTTTCTAGAAAAGGAATACGTATATACTAGGAATTTTAATCCCGGGACTCCGGTCTTTTTTAAGTCCCGAAAATCCCGGCAATATTTGCCTAGAATCTTAAAAAAATAGTATGGGTATCAAATGAAAGAGAAGATTCTGTAGAGTTAAAGCACATTACATTTTTTGGTGCGTAAGGGACGGGTAGGTATTCAAAATACCCTTTTATAATTGTATCCTTGAATATGCTTGAAATTTTGCAATTCTTACTTTTGAAAAAATTATATGTCGAGGGCTAACTTTATTAGCTTAAAAAAATTAAATAGATTAAAGGGCAATTTTAAATTCCTATTTGTCCTTGTGAACCCAAAAAAAAGTATTTCATTTGGTACCCCTATTTTGGTTTTACATTGCACTGAATTTTTACAATAAATTTTGGAATTAATCACATCTTTGAAATTATAGTCTTAAAAAAAAAATGCCCATTTATATGCAGTTAACCCTCAAACCGGCAGCTTTGAAATAGTGATCAGAAATGTTTGGGA
>NW_016190174.1:0-3802 GCF_001687245.7 Rhagoletis zephyria | reverse complement strand
AATATTAAAAATAAAATGTTAACAAGCCACAATAACATTGACAATAAAATTTCAAATTTAAAAGAAAATTTAATTGAGAACCAATTGAGAATTGAGAATTGAAAACCAAAATGAATTAAAATGGAGAAATTTAAAAAAGAAAAAATAAAATAAGTTCCTAAAAATTAAAGTAGATTAAAAAAAAAATTATCTTTAAAACAACAAAAACATAAAAAACTAGCGAAAATTAAATGAAAAAAGAAACGAATGGATTGACAAACAATAAAAAAAATATTTCAAAATATTAAATTAAGTTTAAAAATATGTTTCTTTTTAAAACAATAAAAACCAAAGATGCAAACAAAATCAAGTAGACATAAAATAATTAATTGCAAAAAAAATAATAATAAATAAGTTTCTATAAATTAAATTATATTATAAAATATTTTCAAAACAAAAAAACCGAAAATTAAAAGGAAATTAAATAAAAAAATAAAGCAAAAGAATTAAAACATAGTAATGTAGAACCGTTCTCTCATTCATTTCAAAATCATATAAAACTGAAAATGACAAAACGAAATGTTCAACATTTTTGTTGTTTGAGATTGGAAATGAGAATGAGAGTGTGAGTTTGTGAGTAAATTTTAAAATTGAAATGCTTGAAAACGTCAAAAATGCTAAAAGTGTCTGTCAGCGGTTCTACCTTCCTTCTTTCTATTTTTATCATTATTTTCCTTATTAAAAAGAGTATTTCATAACTCGAAGTGTGTCAATCTTCACGCAGCAAACAATAGTTCACTGATTTTAACTTGCTGCGCATATTTTAAGTTTAAAGTGTCTTAATTCGCCCACTGTAGAGAGAGTGTGATTTATATTTTCAGAGGTTTTGGAGAAACTAAACAAGCGAAGAAGTTTTTTTTAACAAATTCTATTGAGCGGGCTCTCCTTCGTAACTACATATTTACATATGTACGAGTATACCTTTTTTATTATCATCATATATGTTTTCTATACACTTTACTACTTATTTTCCTATTCCACGTGTTTAATTTTTTGTTCAATTGCGTTGCTTCCAAGATTCTTAGAGAGCTCATACATTGTATTATTTTTACTTTTTTGTACGTTTGTGTAAGTGTGTGCCAGCGTCATATGAGTGTTTTAGTTAATAAGTGTTTGTTTGGTTTGTTGCTGTTTTCATTCTACATTGCTCTGGCAATATTTGGTTGAATCGGTTCTTTGATTTTTCATGCTTTGCTTAAAATTGCTCTGCATCAGCACAGACATATTACATATTTACATGTATGCACAGTTAAATATCCCAGTGGGAAATGTCACCCTTGTAGTCGACACAATAACTCTACTAAGAAATTAAATCTAAAACCAACAAAAAGTGGGAGAAGCAGTGTTTGAACCAGAGTTGTACCTGTAAAATATTTACATTATTACAACAATTCTCTACTTGAAAATTATTATAAATAATTGTAAACAATGTAAATAATTTACAATTTGTTTACAATATTTTACAGTGTAAGTGTAAAAAATGTGAAAATTTGTGTAGGTGCACAACTCTGGTTTGAACCCTTGACCAACAAGTAGATAGTCGAACAAACATTCGGCTAATTTCTTCTTAAAATTTTGTGTTCTCTTTTGGCTTCAAAACTAACTAGAATTTATCCTGCCTGGGAAGGGGCAACATTTCAGTCATCTCAATGATTCGGCTACCATTCCACGGCGAAAACACCAACCCATTCGCTTACATTGAGATGCAAGTTTTCGTTCAATCGTGGGCGTCAACCTTTTCTGCTAAAAAAAAAAAAACGATGGAAATGCATTCTTCATTTTCACACTGGGATGTGAATGTAAAATACATACAAACACTTATGTATGTTTGTTTTTATGACACTACAAAGGTTTTTACCTTTGCTTTGTTGTTACTCCTTTTACTTTTGTTGCTTTTGTTCTTGTTATTATTGACCGCCGGTGGAATTCCTGTGCGCAAAGTTGACCGCCGATAATGATGACGAAGATGATAGCAGCGAGTGCGAGCACTACACGTTAAATGGTTGTAGAGTGGCCGCGGCCAATGCGATCATGAAAATGTGATGGGATAAAAGTTGCAATGCCGATTTTAAACGTACGAAATTTCACGAGGAGATTTTATGATTGCAATGACATATGAAGGTAGAATGGCATTGTACTTTGCGGAAACAGGATGCAATCAAAGATATCATAAATACGCTAAAACAACGAGTACTTTTTAAGCAAATAACAAAACCGACTACAATTCTCATAAAAAAGGTAAGGGTACCGTTAGTATGGGACCACCTCTCAGGTACCACATTTCCGTAAAAAAAAATTATAGAAATCAGTCCCAAAAAAAATATTCCGACCAATTGATAACCTTCTCCCTTTCTTGAAGTCGGTTATAAAAGGGACACAAGTTTTAAAATTAAAACTAAGCTGACCGAAAAAAATATATATTTTAATAAAAAGTTCTAACTCTACACAGCGGACGCCACTATACAAATTCGCGAAGCTCTGGTCGAAAGAATGCGGACTAAAAATCAATCCCTTAAAAAAATGGCCGCTGCACTCAAATAAGTAGCTCAGCTACTAATTCAAAGATTGATGCAAATTCGCAATCCACGGGTCACGGGTCCGAAAGTGCCCCTGCTGAATCTTCGGAAATGTAAAGGCTTGGAAGCCATGATCGATGCTGCAGTTCAAATTGGCCAGGGGTGCAAGTGATTCTTTATTAAGAGCGATCGCCCTCGTCTTTCTGTTGGCTCCACTAACTGCACGAGATCGTCAAGTCGTGTATTGGGGGTTCAGGATTGTTAAGCGGTATTCATAGCCTGGATCTGAACCGACTGGGTATACCCTTCGCTGACTCAGTTCGGGGCTCAACTAACTTAATGCCACACAATAATTTTACTCTTCCAAATCCAAAAAATATTACCCATCCTCGGATCTAAGCTAACCGTTGGTAACTCTGCGTTCTAGTCAATCCTCTTTGCCTACTGCTAACAGAAAGCGCAGACTCACTCGTTACTCCGTTGTACAGCCACTACAGATGACGGTGATAATGACGTTGACCAATACACAGTCCTATTGTTTGTAAAGCAGACACTATTGTTGTTGTTCTGCATACATATGTACATATGCAAGTATGTATTTTTGTTGCATTTTTTTTTTTTGCATTTGTAAGTACTATCATGGATTGTTATTGCTAGCTTCCTAGCTAGGTAGTTATTGTTGTTGTTGTTGTTGCTGGCGTTGACGTTGCCTTTTGGAATTCCTTTGATTGGTGCAGCATTCGTTGTTTGCACAATTTATACACTTATCTACATACGAGTATATACATACATATGTATGTATGTATGTATGTATACAGTTACCCTTCAAAAAATGCGTCCAGTCCTCGATGATTTGGGGATTCCTCGCACTCACCTTTGTTCGAGTATTTCCATGTATACTCTTTAATCTTATACTCGCAAAAGCTGGGCAGCCTAGTAGAAAGAGCTGCGGCGATTGCACCTCATCATTCTCCAAGGATAAGGCGCGCATTTTTTTCTTACCTCATGAATTCCGATCGGACAGTGATCTGTAAGAACCCCCACCTAATTAGACAGCTGTGGCTATGTAAGCGTAATGAGATCTCTTAACCGCTCTGGATCCATTCTGGGCAAAAAGGAAGATATGCCATATTCTAGTTTTCGTCCAACGTGCGCTGAGCTGAGACGAGGCCCATATGTCCAAGGCTGAGCCAAATGAGGGCAGAGTATCTAGTAATCAGGAACGAAATCTAAGCTTTTAATTTTGT
>NW_016190173.1:0-3803 GCF_001687245.7 Rhagoletis zephyria | reverse complement strand
AAAATTTCATAAAAGCACGAATAAGCACGAAAAAGCCCGTTGTTAATACCAAAAATTTAGATGAGCTTTTGTTTTTACACAAAAAAAAATAGTACATAATTAAAACTCTTTTGATAAGAAAAAAGCAAAAAAACGAAATACATATCNAATAAGCACGAAAAAGCCCGTTGTTAATACCAAAAATTTAGATGAGCTTTTGTTTTTACACAAAAAAAAATAGTACATAATTAAAACTCTTTTGATAAGAAAAAAGCAAAAAAACGAAATACATATCTGGAAACCGATAGAAAAAATATGATACTTAGTAGTTTCGTTTACATACATATCTGTACATAAAATACCTTCCACTTTTTCTACTTCCCGGAAAATATACATATTATAAAAATCTTTGATGTAAAATATTGTCTCGCTTAAGTAAATATACACATGGACATAAACACAAAATTAAAAATATGTACATACATATGTATACATACAATAAAAGTTGGCTCTTTATTTCCGGGCTGGGGTGTGTCCCGTCGTGCCGGGTCGGGCCCCACTAAAATTCTTAACGTGCGGGCTCGTGCGTGTTTTTGAAAGTTGATTTTGCACTCGTGCCGGGCCGGGCCTGAAAATTTAGGCCCGTGCCCATCTCTAATTCTGAGTGAAACACAACTCCTAATTCTCGTACATTAATGCAGCAACCTAACTGGTTAACAATTCGAGAACCTTTATTATTCGTAACTCAAATGCAGCATCTTCCAAGCAAAACTATTTGACTTACAGAAGCCAACATGAGTAGTGAAGCTAGTTATTGATGGTACTAATCGGATCGGATTAAACTTTAATCATGTCGTGAGGACGCTGAACCTTCGAGTAGGAAGTACATAGGTATGCATGTACATATACGTTCATACATACAGATGTACATATCGACACCTGAGTGGAAGATCGACCTATCTCGGCAGTTAGTTCAAACACGCCTTATCTCAGAAAAATTTTCAAGAACTTCCTATATAATTTGGAATTTGGTTAAAGAACGCCCTATCTAAGAATTTGATTGAAGAACGCCCTATTTCAAAATTCGGTTCAAAAACGCCATATCTCAGCACATTTTCATCGGAAATCGGGCGTTTTTGAACCCAATTCTCTGATAGAGCCTTCTTCAACCAAATTTGTAATGCACCATAGTATACATATACATTAGAGATCGGCACGAGATATCGGGACCCGGTCTTTAAAAAAATGTCGGGCAGGATGGGACAAAAATCCTTTCCCCATACTTCCGATAAAACCCGTCAGAAAATCTTTCTTACAAACTTTGTATGAAATAAGCACTTTTTTGTCTTTTATTGAAACGAAAAAACAAAGCAAAATATTCAGCCTTATCCTGAGTTTCGCCTGAAAAAAAAATTCACCCGAAAATTTGTCATCCGCCCATAGTAAAACCATGGAAACCAAAACTGAAAAGTGAACCGGTTCGGGGAAAATGAAACTCGTGATAATGCTGATTGTTTTTCGTCGAGGTATTGAGATATTTACCGCACTCAACTAAAATTCATGAAATTAGAAATTTTTAAAATTCAATGTCTCGACGAAAAAGATATTGGGACAAACTCGACGGCAAACTCAAAAAAAAATAAACCTGTACTTTAAGATGCTGCGTATGTTTTATTTTAGAAAAAAAAAAGAAAACGCTATGCTATATAACTTCAAATGTAGGCCATAATCGTGTTTTTTGCTTTGTTAAAATATCTCGCCAGAGTAGTTATGACCCCGGATTGGAATTTCTTCTGCTAAAATATTTGCGCTTAATGTTGTCGGCCCGTGTTATTCTTGGTTAATACGGTTATGGAAATTAACGATTGTGCGAATTAAGAACGAAAAAACATCGAGGCTCAGAACTTCAGAATCCTCTTCTCATATCTAATCTTTGTATGTCGATTTGACGAGCTCCAAGTATTCGACAGAAAGATAATGCAGAGAATGCATAGAACTTTCCGAGTAGGGAAAGAGAAGGCAGATATCAAACGATGCTATTGTTAAGATGACGTAACAAAAAATGAAGCACCCTGGAAATCAAGCAAATCTATGTTAGCGTAGCTTACCTGAGAGTATTCATTGAGGTATCCCCTATTGTTCTCGTTAAATAATAAAAAATTTACAAATTATAATGATTTGTAATTTGTCAAGTGCACACAATCGGGATGTTAGTCTGATGAACGGCTAAAAAATCGCGTTGACCTCTCAATGGCCACTCTCGTCATTGAAGACATCTGGAAGATGGGGAGAGTGGGTCCAATGCTCAAACCGGGGAAATCAGCTAACAAAGGAGAGTCTTATCGTCCGATAACACTCCTTTCCCCGGTAGCAAAGATACTAGAGGCCTTGCGTATTTTGCGAACCACCTGTCCCAAGCGAAGCATCGGCATGGTCCTGCGAAAGGATGCGAGCTAGGAACAAAGTCCTCAAGTCACTAGCCGGCAGCACTTGGGGAGCCGACAAAGAAACCCTACTCACCAGCGCCAGTGTGGACGGCGGGTACCAGCGATACGCAGTGGAGAAACTTACAAACATGCCAGAATGCAGCTCTACGCACGGCTACAGGCTGCCATCTCATGTCGTCCGAGCATCACCTCCACCAAGAAAGCCAGATGCTGGCGGTGAAAGAGCACAACACGTTGCTATCGAAGCAGTTCCTCGTGGGATATTACCGTGGAAATCACCCCAATAACGCCCTGCTTCGAAATGAACCGCCTCCCCGACATGTCAGACGTCACCTGCACGACTGGAAATCCGACGTCGAGCCGTGCGTAGACCACCCATTCGACGCAGAGAAATACAGAGCGGCGCTTAACCACCTACACACCGATGCAGTCAGGTCGAGTCTTAGCACCAGAAACGACAACATCGTTCTAGGTGAACGACCGCCACCCATCAACATCGCCGAAGCCGAACTACCTAGAGAGACCAGGTGCACCCTAGCACAACTCCGTTCTGGGTGGTGCCGCAGATTAAACAGCTATCTCTCCCGGCTGAACCCAGANCCTAGAGAGACCAGGTGCACCCTAGCACAACTCCGTTCTGGGTGGTGCCGCAGATTAAACAGCTATCTCTCCCGGCTGAACCCAGAAGTGGCAGACACATGCCCTGCATGCGGGTAAGGTCCACACAACACCCAACACCTCTTCGCATGCGCCTCAAACCCCACGACTCTGACACCAGAAGCACTATGGACCGCGCCTATAGACGCTGCCCGCTTTCTCGGCCTCAGGCTTGTCGAGTCAGAGGACGAAGACGACCCTTGACGAAACCCCGGGGGGTTGAGTACTGCTGCTACAACAACAACAACAGTCTTACGCCGACTCCGAACTCCGATTGCTATAGGTTTGCTATTGCCCCCCGAGGGGCGACGGTTTTGGGAAAAATCTTGTTATCTACTTTTGTTTTGGATGTTGCTTAGAAACTGGGATACAAATTTATACAAAACTAATAATATTATGCTTTTACAACAACTAAGCAGACAATCCCTCCTTTTGTATATGTATTTAATTTATAGGTTACCATATTCAAATCAAGCTAGCCAGCTTGAGAGTGAGAATTAGAAGTGCTATAAGAGTACATACATACGTTTTCCGAAAAGTTTGAAGTACACAGGATTTGTTTAAGTTTATTTTAATTTTTTACTTTTTTTTGACAAGGCTAAGGTAAGTATGTACTTATGTATGTGAGCATTTTCATATATGTTAAACTTTATTTATTTATTTATTCTATTGGTTGTATGTATGATTTTTTATCTCATCCTTTGAACTATCTCAGCGTTC
>NW_016190172.1:0-3803 GCF_001687245.7 Rhagoletis zephyria | reverse complement strand
TGGAGGCACATGCCTAGCTTGCTTTCTAGTCCTCCATCCAATGGAACATTTATACGATATATTGAAAAAGTCTACCACTGGCGAAACTGGATAAATAAGCCGGATTTATATTTGTGGCGGGGAAGGGAAGAGTTTATGCGGGAGCAAATATTAGCATTTCATAAGCCAATTGAGAATTTCAAGCTCTAATGTGAATGTTACTGTGCTTTTCGAGCAGCTCTCATACATACTACTCAATTAGTGTTATTACTGTTTCCCCTTACTTCCTGTTAGCCTATAAATGGTGTCGTCGAGAAGGACTAGCAAAGGAGACAACAACAATAGCAACGGTAATANCAAATGGTGTCGTCGAGAAGGACTAGCAAAGGCAAAGACAACAACAATAGCAACGGTAATACGCGAATAGGCGTAATCAGTGTCGACAGCGATTTAGTGGTGTTGTGTTTTCGTAGTTACTTAGTTGTTGTTGCTATTACGCATACATACATATTTACCTACTTGGCTCATGCAATCTATGCTTTATTTTCAATCTTTAAAGATTTCTTGTTTTTGCTTACTTAGATGCTTTTTGTTTTATTTTTTTTGTGAACCTTTCGGTCGGCTGAGCTGCTAAAATAGTCGTCGGCAACCTTGCAATCTTACATATGCGATCAACAACTATCAACAGTGCGGCAGCACTAGCAACAAAGCGAAAATAAAATTGCAGCAACAGGCGAGTGCAGCGAGTTTAGGAAATGCTTCTTGCTGCTTCTCGTTTTCTTTCTCTTACACAGTTTCCTATTAGCATTCTTTGCTCTGCTGCTGCTCCTTTTCGCTGTAGCATTCGATCATGCCGCCCTGCATTGAGTGCTGTTCCAGCATTCTTTTTGCTGAAAGAAACTAGCAATTTTCTGCAGTTGAAAAATTCACCGAGGTGACAATGATAAGGTGTACTTCGAAACGCGTGTGAATAGCTTGACTGACAGCTCAAACTGACACGCCCACCATGCACGATGGCGGTGATAAATTATGATTTCTGTGTGTTAGAGAATGTTGCATTTTAAGGACAGATACTAACATTGATAAATTAGTAGAAAAATTAGGGATATCAATAAAAAGAAAATGTTCGCAAATTAAAGGTAAACACTTTTAAATATTTAACTGATTGTACCCTGGATGGCACAGCTATTACGAAAAATTCATTCAGAGGTCATGGGCAGCAATTATATTGATCAGGAGAGGACTCCCGATGCCTCCACGTACATATTCTTAGCGCAACCTCACCTCTTGGCGAATCCGACCAGCCCCTTCAATGAACTAGAAATCGGAGCTTTGTTATACAGCTGGATAAAAACTTGTAAGTGGAAAAATTTCATGCAAGGGGGCATTTTTCCAGCAAATATTCAAAATTTGTGTAGAGCAGACACAGCTCCTCCGAAATACATCCGTTTGATGTAGGACAATCAGACCGTCGAACTAGGACTGAAATTCCACACCACTTTAGCACCCGCAACATGCTTTGAACCAAGAATAAAATACTGCTGGCCTTGGTAATCGAGGCGTACTGCCTAGTAAAGCACAGAGTTACCCCAGTATTCCAGGGTTCGGAACGCGTTTGTGGGTTAACCAATGCTCATATGATCTCTCTACGTCGTATAGCTGTCCATCTAAGAGGGCATCAAAAAACACCTTAATTTGGGCAGAGATTATCTCCGATCTCTCTTCGCTATTCCCCTGGTAACTGGTCGGCGAAATTGCTCGAGAAATAGCTTTAACTGCAACCTTTAGACTCAGAGAGGCAAGTGCCTGAACTCTGGGTACAACTGGACACTCAAAAATCTCAGGGACGATGACGCTCTTACCGATACCTGCAGGATACTGACTATTTCATACCATCAAACACTCCACTCAAAAATTTGCCGATAGGTGGCAACCGAGTCGATATATTTGGTAAACCAGTAGTTACTGTCAGATTTCGTTCATGTTTAGAAAGCTTGTTTTAACAGTATTTGTTTTTACTATTAATTTGTCTCAATTCACTATTTTTCAAGTTTCAAGAAAGCAATTTAATTGTAAAATGATTTTTTTTTTCGTTTTATTGAATTTAATATGGAAACTGACCGAACAAATAATATTTTTTTACTTAAATTGCTAGTGAAGCCGGACGTTGATTTCTATCAATTTTTTGTTGTTTTTAAGAGAAAAATTTTTTTTTGATATCATTTAATATTATGGAGCTTATTTTATTTTTTCTTTAATTTTCAATTAAGACAATGTTTTCTTAAAAAGAAATGTATATGTATTTTTACTTTTAAGTTTGTGCAATTACTTATTTTTTTTTCTTCAATTATAATTTTTTATTTTTTCTTTCTTTTAAATTTTAGATTTCATTAATTTAAAAAGATTTTTTTATTTAATTTAATTTTGAGTAACTTATTTTATTTTTTTCATTTTCTTTGAATTCCTTTCTATTTTTTTTTAATTTCATTTTCTTCTAATTTTCAGATTGTATATTTTATTCAGAAAAAAAACACTTTTTCAATATGATTTTAATTTTAGGAACTTATTTTACTTTTTGTTACATTTGTTTTTACCATTTTTTTAGTTAAATTTCCGTTTTATTTTTGTTAGTTATTGTTTTAAAAAAATGTTTTTTTATGTCATTTAATATTTAGGAACTTTTTTAATTTTAATTTTAATTTTTTTTTAATTTTATTAAAAATGTTTTAAATTTAAATTTCCTCTTATTTCTAGATAATAACTTAGACTTAATCATCTTTTAATTTTTAGATTTTTGATTTTATTGTTTTAAAAAATAAACATAAATATCATTAATTTTTAATAACGCATTCTCTTTATTTTTTTAATTATTTTTTTTTTGGTTTTTAAATTTTATTGTTAAAAAAATTAAATATGTTGCTAAAAATTATATGATATTAAAAAATACGTTTATATATTTTATTATTATTTTTTAGTTTATTTTATTTTTTGTTGTCATTTTCATTTTTATTTGTTAAAAAAGAAGAACATACATATACATACATATCGCTACCTAAAGGTGAAAAGGTGCCAATTCTATTTTCTTCAAAATTCTCTCCTAAACAATTTCAAAAAATGGACTTGGCACCTTTTCACCCTTACGTGACGATATGTATTTCTTTCAATTACATAGGATTTCGAAAGACAGAAAAGAGCTTTCAAGATATTTGTCCGAATCGACAATTGTCTTACGAAAGACTTTTGTCTATCGAAATACTGTGCTCAGTCGAAAGACCGTTTTGCCGAAATTGCCATGTAAAAGTCGTCTCATATAGGGTAAAGGACCACGCCCAAAAGAGCACAACAGAGATTTATTCATATTCGTACTTGTATCCATGGACGCATTGGCATGACATACTCGTATTTGAATTCCGTTTCCAATTCGCTTACAAATCAAGACTCTGCACAAAAAGTGGCCTGATTGATGTACATAAATATTCTGCACACCCAGGTATGTATGTAAATCTCTGTTGGTGCAAGAATTTTAACTTCGTAATTGGCTGTTTAATAGGCACTCATGCTGTCAGCCGACTATTTACATACATACAAAAGTTACAAATAATTTAAGAAAATCCTCTTTAAAATTGCATTCAAGTCAAATACTTCGGACTTTAATGCACATAAACAAAATTTGCAAACAAAATATGCGTTGCACACACGCGCACACAAAATGCGCAAACAATTTTCGCCACTAAATTGACCAAAGTGAAGCGACAACTTGTTTACCACAGCCGAGCATTTACCATTTATTCGCAGTAAGTATATTTACTACAAGTAAATACCAT
>NW_016190171.1:0-3803 GCF_001687245.7 Rhagoletis zephyria | reverse complement strand
ACCAGAAAGACTTATCTGGTAGGCTCGCGAAGTGGAGTTTGAATCTCCGAAGCTTCAATTTCGACATTCTACACCGGAAGGGGTCCCAAAACATCATGCCCGATGCATTATCACGCGCTGACATGGAAGAGATTACAAACATCCGAATGCTAGACGTGTGCCTCTATTCGCCCTTGTTCAAAACGGCAGAGTACGAAGAACTAAAGAAGACTGTGACGGATAACGGAGAAAAACTGCTAGAACNTACGTGTACAAACGAACAGAGTTCAGCCGTGGGGATGAAATTTTACTGCCAAAATATTTTTAGGGAGGGTTGGCACCTGTTTGAAAAATTTGATAGTGTTAAATTGATAACATAAATGAAATCTATATCTATACTTATAACAANGACGGATAACGGAGAAAAACTGCCAGAACTGACCAAATCGGACGGCTACGTGTACTAACGGACAGAGTTCAACCGTGGGGATGAAATTTTACTGCCAAAATATTTTTAGGGAGGGTTGGCACCTGTTTGTAAAATTTGATAGTGTTAAATTGATAAAATAAATGAAATCTATATCTATACTTATAATAGAATTGTAACAGGCCGATCTCTGTACCTTATAAATATTAAATAAAAATTAATATGGTGGGTTTTTATTAGAGCTATAGAGGCCAAATAAAAAATGTTTGACTCTCTTTCTTACTATATATTTGTACGCGCATCACTCGAAAACATGGAATTGAATGCAGTTTTCACCGATGTATCGCTAGAGATCTAGCTTACAATATAGAAAAAGTTAGAGAGTTGCCACATGTGTTTAAAATTTCAGTTTAGTCAATTGATACGGTAAAGTAAATACTGCAATATGGTTGTCAAAAGAAAGAGGTTTACAAAGGCTTACATCTGAAAATATATTTGTGGAAGGTTTACACCTATTTAAAAACTTTAATTAAATTTAATTGATAGCATAAATTAAGAATCGCTATATTGGCATCACACTAAAGAGGCTAGGGAATTTTAATGCCGAAAATATTTTTAGAGGATTTGCCAACTGCTTGAAAAATTGTATTCATTTAAATTTGTAAAATGAAAGAAACATTACAATCCGGACATTAATCTAAAGAGGACTAGGAAGCTTACTTTTGAAAATATTTTTGAAGCGGGTTGCCACTTATATGAAAACTTTAATTCAGTTAAATTTGTAAGATAGCCTAAATGTTGCCATATGGGTATCAAAGGAAACTATTTGAGAATAATAAAATTGCAACAGGCCGTTTTCTGTACATAATAGATGTTAAAGAAAAATTAATAGGCGGTTTATTAGATCAACAGAAGCCAAATCTAAATTTTTTATAATTTTGGTCTGTCTGTCTGTAGTTGGTAAGTGGTCTAATTGCTAGAGGTCTAATTGAAAATATAGAATCCATTTTTTTTTTTTACTTTATCGTCGATCATTATTCCTAGGTATTTGAATGTATTAACTTTTCCAGTGCGTCGTTGTTTCTATTTAGAGTTAGCAACGGACTGTTCTCAAAATTTCGCCTTGATATATCTCCAATTAATTGTGTTCAAGCGTAACAAATCACACTTTTTTGGGACTTCTGTGTGGAAGGTTTTTCGCTAAAAAAATCAAAACTTTTTGTTGTTGCTGCCAAAAAATTAAGAAATCTGAGACGTCACGCTTACAGTTTCATACAGTTCTCTGTACAATGTATTTCACTAAACTACTAAACGGCTGCACCGATTTGGTTCATGTTTGGAACATATCCCATATGAAAATAAATATTCCGACCGGCGTGGCACCTTCCATACAAACTGAGTTTCTCATATAGCTTATCTCTGAAACCGCTCACGCCAACGTCCTGAAATTCGACACAGCTAAATATGTTATCAATACCGTACTTATGGCGAAAAGTGGTAATTATTGGAAAGGCTGGATCGATATACATTTACGTAAACGCGCAAGTATCATTCGAATGGGAACCATTTTCTCCTAGATGTCTAAATCCCATTGAACTATTGTAACTTTGTTTTTAATTTTTAGTAAAAGATTTATCTGAAAATTTAGAAGAAATTTTTTTAAATTTTTCACAAAGAATGGAGCTTTGATTTTACGAGTTTCGCCTTAGACTGTCCGATCTACATACCTATTTGCATAAAATGATAGCCGTTTTCGTTGTTCGGGGTAAACTCAGAAAAACACTGAATAGAGTTCCGTCAGATTGTCGGAGGTTATCTTACATACATACATATATAGTCCTATTACATGCTACTAGAAAACTCGCTATGTGGTGCTAGAGTAGAGTTATTTCGTATCGTAATTGTATTTATTAAACGATTTCGTTCAAATTTTAAATGTGAGCTATGTACCTGTATGATGGAAAATTCTTTTGATAAAAATTGACCCAATGAGTGCCGCTGGAGTCGAGGTTGAAACTCATAACACGTATTCAGTTTATGGTAAGCAATGGTTTTGCAGAAAATGGACGCTGCAGCCGAAATATATAGAAACCTCGAGTGATCTGCTTTGGCCCTATGTTTAAGTTATACGAATTTAGTTTTCAGATGTCTAAATGAAGGGTGGGGTTTGTCTGACGCCCTCATGCACGATCATGCGATCTTGCATCTACCTAGAAATCAGTTCATAAATATTATTGTAAAAGTGGCGAATTAACAAGGAAAGATTACCGTAGTTATATCAATTGCTACATTTGGAAGATATTCAACTCATTTAGCAAATGTACCGGAAAACTTTTCATCCTGTGAGACAGTGAGAATTCTTGGCCTTCCTATAACAGAAAACGCACTTCTGTGCTCTTGAGTTTCCTCTCACAGGTGGATATAAGACCATCGGTAAAACTCATGACACCGAAAGAGATTGGTATTCCATATGGTCTAGCGTTACTATTATTGGCCTATGTGTGCGCGTTAGTGGTTTCAACTTAAACCAAAAATTTTGACTTTACAGACTATCTTTGTTTTTAAACACTCTTTTGCATTGACCAACGCAAAAGTTCTTATTAGGCGCCGCGAAGTAAGCGGGCATTGGCTAGTAAGGAATAAAATAAGGAAGGAGCTGAAGTTGGCACACGAGGGAAGCAATAAGATATACAACACTAGAAGCAGGGAAATTAAATTCTATATTGGACAAGTGGTATAAGTTAACACCTGCTAACGCGCTCATGGGAAACATTCCGTTCTCATGTAAAATGCTGACGCTATGTCTGCAAATATGCGCGTTACAAAAATGAAAACAACGGCAATAACGGAGTAGCGATCCACCTGCAACTGCAGTCGCTGCAACCACAACAACAACGAAAGCACTAGCAATAGCGAATTGGCGATCCACCTAAAACTACAGTCGCTGGAACAACAACAACACCAAAGATAGCTACTACTACAGTCTCTGCTACAGTTGGGATTATGTAGGGTAGAGTATGCTTTGTCTTAATTCTAATATTCAGTCTTTTGCCAGGCTCTTAGCTCGTTACTACCGCATATGCGGAGCAAATAAAGTTACGATCAAAATAGATATCAAACCTACATAGTAGGTAGTGTTATTATTTATTCGGAACCCGAAAAGAATAACTGGCGCCCAACGTGGGGCCACGCGCGGTTTTAAAATATCCTCGTTAAAGGACAAATCGTGACGTGGTTGAGGGTTCGGACCCACCAACAATTCTAAACTTTATTGAAGACGAGAGGATCGGACATCTGGAGCAGCCAAACTTTCTCGGCCAAGGGACCAGCAGCAGCTAACCGCTGACAATTAACTGGGAACACCGTACATTGAATAAGAAAATGCTTGTAAGTAGAG
>NW_016190170.1:0-3803 GCF_001687245.7 Rhagoletis zephyria | reverse complement strand
TTTGATGTATACCCTTATTATGTTTCTTTACAGGCATTTTTTCAATGTATCTACGGAGCATAGTCCAACACCATGCCTAGACGCTCTNAAGCTTGAATCATATTTACGAAGTAAAACTGGGGAACAAAGATTAGATGGTTAAGCTTTACTTAGCATCCACAGAAATATAGAAGTTGCGAATAAAGAAATACTGATTACAATATTTTCTTTTAAGTCGAAGCAGTAGAGAAATGATATTTCACATTTTTCATGCATACATATGTAGTAACTCGAATTTATTGAAAAAATATAGACATTTTGTACTACCGAAACGCATATTTGGTGCAACTGATTAAATGAAAAAAAATAATAATCATTTTAAAACCCCCCCCGAAAAAAATTTCTGCGTTCGCCCCTGGTTCACATGTATAATTCACCCTAGAGTACTAACCATATTTTACATTCGTTAGTACTATTGATCGTCGATTCGACGAAGAAGATTGTCAACAACCTGTGCACCTCTTGCTTTCACTAGCGGTGAAGTTCAGGTGTCCATCGGGAAGACGAGAGCCTACAAGTCATGGGGTCGAACGGAATATGCATGTTGATGCTGAAAATTTGGGTCCTGCGGGAGTAGCGTACCTAACGGATGTCCTCAATTTGTCAATGGCCACTCTCGTCATTCCAGACATCTGAAAGATGGGGAGAGTGGTCCCATTGCTAAAACCGGCGAAACCAGCCAACAACGGAGAGTCTTATCGCCCGATAACCCTCCTTTCCCCAATATTGACGGCACTAGGGGCCTTACTACACCCGTATTTCACGAACCACTTGACCCCAGCGAAGCATCAGCATTGGTTCATTGGTGGATAACACTTGGCCTAAACTGCAAACGCCCCTGTGAGAGATATATTCTAGGTGCGTTGGACCTGTCAAAGGCGTTTAACTCCGTCAGCCACCACGATTGAGAGAATATTCTATCATTCTTGGTCAGCCACTCCACTCTGATAGAAGACATAGAGGTCTCCTCTCTTCCACAGAGGCTCAAACGGTGGTCGGCGAATTATGTGAGTGGTCGACACTCGTCAATAAAATTTAGAGACAAATCGAGTAAACCTAGGAAAATAAAACAGGGGATTCCACAGGGTGGTGTCCTATCTCCATAACTGTTTAACTACTACATTTCAAAGCTCCTAAACCATCAGACGGAGTCTCGATTTTCTCTTATGCTGACGATTTTTCGATAATGGCGTCTGGGAATGGAATTGATGACTTGTGTTCGAAAGTAATCCCTCCGATCTGGGAATTCATGTCGCTGATATATCAATTCCGATGGTGAACATCCCCGAAATACTCGGAGTAACCTTCGACAGTCTGCTCTTTTTCTCTGGGCACGTAACCGCTATTGTCAACAAAGCACACAGCCGCAACCAGGTCCTCAATGCGCTGGCCAGCAGTACTTGTGGCAAAGACAAAGAAACGTTGCTGGCAACATACAAGGCAATAGGCCGGCCGATTTTAAATTACGCAGCATCAGTGTGGTCACTGGGGACTAGTAGGACGCAGTGGATGAAACTGCAGACAACTTAAAACACTGCACTTCGGACAGCGACTGGATGCCTTATGATGTCGCCAGAAAAATACCTACACTACGAGGCGAGAATGCTGCAAAGATCGGTCACCCTGGTACTGGTATTATACTCGTACGTACATATTTTAAGTATCCAACACAGAAAACTTGCAATCTTTTTTCGTACATATGTATGTACATAGATATATACGTGCCACGTGAATTGATTTCTTTTTTAAGGCCGGTGTACCAAAATATGTTTAATTTTAAACGAGTATTTATGTATGTGTGGATGTGTATTTATGAAGCCATACATTTTTATGTGCAACAATTGAATGTTACAAAGTAATAAAAAATCTGAGACCAGGTGCAAGGTGTACAACATGTTTCGCTTTTTTTCCACATTTCACTGAAATTAAAAAGATATTGAATCGCGAATCAACGAGAGTCCAATGAAACGCACATAAACAAATATTGCTTTTATAAAAGCTGTTTGCGCTCTGGCTACATCATTGATCCCCCAGTATGTAAATTTCACAAGCCATAATATCTTTTTGCACAGCACGAGAAAATATTTGGCGCACATTTTTGCCTGAATGCTTTTTCTTTTAGAGACTTCTTCTCAAAGGTTGTAGCGTCGAAGCATTCACAAAATATAGTTAGTGTTAAAAATAAATTCCAGCAATCAACCAAACTTTTGCTGCTGGGTACATAACCCAGCGTGTAATAGAGAAATCGATTTTGTGGTTGCAACTAGAATTTCAGCAAGGTTTGCCAAATATTGAAGTAAAATAGAATATATAGAAAGGATATGCAGTTATTGGTACGCAATAGAGTCCACGGCAAGTGTATTTGCCGCATTTCGTTCAATAAGTACTCCTTGCATTGTACTCTACTCCCAGCACATTGTTACTATTTTTCCGCATACATACCCTACTTGGCGTTGAGAGAGTAAATACTTGACGTACTTGCTATTACTCCACCAAAGTACGTACTCTACTTTCTCTCATCGCGTACGCGAGATATTTGCTGCTGCCAAAAGGGAGTAGCAAATCTACTCTCTGTATACTTGTAGTACGGTAAGTACTTGCGTATAAAATTTCAATTCTGGTTGTTAGCCTACTAGTTGATATCGTTTGCGGCGCTGGTCAGTGAAATTGAAAGAGTAAAAATAGAATATGGAATTTGACGATATAAGGAAATGTTTACGGCCTTATTTATAAAAAATAACGTAGATTTAGACAGTTGTTTAATGTGACATTTTCATAAAACTTTTGTATTCAAGCAGCTTTTTACATCTATGTATGTATGTACTTAAATTTTTATGAAAGTATTATTTCTCGTTTCTAATTTTCTATAAAACTATTTGCAGTCAGTAACCAACAAATAAGTTGTCGACAACAATAACTTAAGCAATGCTGCTATACGAAATAAAATGATTAGTGGCAAATCAAAATTTTGAAAAGTGCCGATTTTCACATTCGATAGTTGGACATGGTAGCGACGAGATGTACGAGCATTTTTTTCTTAAGAGCTGCATACTGATTTAAGAAATTTGTTATAGAAGCAAATTTATTTTCTATTTATTGTGCGTAATTTTCTATGAATTTTTAGTTTTTCTTGAGAGCCTTTACAAATAAAAAAAAATTTCGGAATATGTACATATGTACATACATACGCAGCCATATAACTTGATTTCAAGAGAAACGAATTTTCATTGGGCACGTTCAGAAGGCGCAACAGCTCAGTAACTGGTGCGATTGCACCTTCTGAACGCGTTTTTGCGTACTTTTGATCAACTGAATAGTTGCGTGTTCGATGATCGTAATATTTTTCTGATCATTTGAGACAACATGTTGGTGTGTACCTTTGAGAGTTGAATTTGACAGCTAATGTATGAAGTCGTTCAGAAGACGCATAACGATCACTGATTTTTTTTTAGCAACGGTTGCGCTCAACTGCTGCGCCTTCTGAACCCACCCATTGATAACTTTTTTTTTTTGATAACACCGCGACAGCTCAAATTGGTATTGAGTAAAACCAAATGCAAGATAGAGTTTTTGAATTTCATTGAGTTTTTTTTTAATAAATACTAAAATTAGAGGTGTATGAATGGCGAAAGAAAAACTTTATCCGATTTTTTTTTTAAATCGAAACTACATTTTTACATATGTACATATGTACATGCATACATAAATATATTTAATATGAAATTGAAATTTTCACATCAATTTGCGCTATCTTCAAACCCATG
>NW_016190169.1:0-3803 GCF_001687245.7 Rhagoletis zephyria | reverse complement strand
TTTTTTTTTTAGATTTTGATATTAACTGAGTATAATGTAGAAGTACCTCTATGGCAAAACGCGAGGAATGTAAAAAAATATAATTTGCAAAAGTTATACAACAACAAAAATATTAGGTGTCCCGCCGTAAGCCATTATTTTCAAACAAATCAATTAGTACATTTTTATTGACAAAGAGTCAGAGATTTATAAAAGATTATTAATTTTTTTTTAAGTCCACTTTTCCATACGTTTGTTAATGAACAATTTAGAAAGTTGCTAAAAAAAACATGTTTGCAGGTTTTAAAAATCTGCAAAAAATATATGTGATCGAGTGAATATCAAAGATTTAACTGACAAATTTTTAAAGGGTGTCTCGATATAAGCCCTGAGATATTAATTGTTTAGTAAAGCAGTGACTGATAAAAAAATTAAAAATTTAAATTCAAATTACATAAAAATACGTAAAGTGGGCCACTTAAAAACCTTTTCTTTGGATAACCAAGATACGTTCGTACTTTTGTAGAGGTGCAGGTAATATTTATTTCCCTATACTTTATTTTGCAATAATCCTCTTACTTTGCGAAAAATCGCGAATTTAAAATTAACATAATCATTTCCTTGATTGGCCACATCTCCTAAACGGGCAGAGATAACTTAATCATTTTGGTTTAAATTAAACTATATTGTTTTAGGAAAAATTATCAAATTTGTGGTAAAAAAACTACTTCTCGAAAATTAAAATTTTTTTTGTAAAATGTCGTACAGAAAGGAAAAACTCAATGTTTCGTACGTAAATCTTTAACATACTAATTAAAAAAATAAAAAATGAGTAACCACTTATACTAAAGAAATAACAAGTGATGTTCCGGCTCCATCTAACAAATTTTATACTTATTTTACAATATTTCGAATTTCAAGTTCATCGTCGAAATGTATAATTCTAAATTTTAATTACTTAAAAAAAGTGAAAAATTTATTAATTTTCATTTAGTCCATTGGATGCATTTATTGCATCTTTTCCTGCCTCTTCCTGTTATTAGATTTTGGTGACCCTTAAATCTGCCACGTAGACATATGTAACAATTACAAGTGTCTTTTGCTACCCGAGTGTTTTTCCGTAGTACTAAATCTTTATAATTTGGCACCTTCTGAAGAGGCCGTTTAAAAATACTCTTTTCAGCATCGAGTAGAGTACTGCGACACGTTTTACATTGACTTTTAGGAAAAGTTTTATTACTCACATCAAAATCTTCTAGTAGAAATCTTTTAATTAGAATTTCAATTCGGTCATTTATCAAAAAACTAGCCGGCCTATTAACCCCAAAGACATTTTTTTTGCCACACGGGGCACAGGGTTCTGTTCTCGTCATGAGAACATTTATTAGCTGGATGGCTCATTTTGCAAATTATCTGCAAAAGACAATAAAAGGACAGTAAAATGCCAATTACTCTCAAAAAATAAATATCAAGATATTGAGAAGGTTTTTATTTCTCTAATTAATAGGTATAATATTAGTTACACGAGCTACGAATGCCGTTTAACGCAACGCAAGAATGCCCTTTCACAAAATTGAATTCCTTAAAATTGTAAATTAGCCCAACGCAAAAATGCACTATCTATGAAGTTGAATTGTTTACATTGAAAATTTGCATATTTATATTTACCTATTAGTATCTTGAATTATCCAACATTCAAAATGTATTTAGTGAATACCCTAACTTGTATTGTAAAAGTTTTATAGTAGTTTGCATTGAATTCGAGTGGTTGGCAACGCGCGTTGGTAATGCAGCGCGCGCAGCTGACATATAGGTTGACAAATGTCAAAAAAGAAATATTAGCTCTGATCCAGGGCCCTTACTCTGTAGTTCGAATCTAAAAGAATGTCTATTCGAACGCCTAACACTTTTATAGTACCAACCGTTCGAATTCGAACAAATTTACTATCGATTCGAACTACAGAGTAAGGGCCCAGTACTCCATGAACTTACAGGATTTTACACGAACTTGCAGGAAGTTGCAGGAAAAATGTTCCCGTACTCCGAAATCCTCCAAAATCCTGTAAATGAGAGCGACTTTTGGAGAGTTGTGTAGAGAATGAAGTTGCAAGATTTTACCCGAACTTTTTCTTCTGGTAAAATCATGAAAAGTGTCAAGCAATCACTGGTTGACGTCTTTACAGGAAAAATGGTTTTTTGTTCCCGTACTTTTTGTTGTTACTCACTTTTTACTCTCACTTCAGAGAGTAATTTTGCTGTTTGACAGTTTTACAGGATTTTTCACGAAAAGTATTGGATCAGAGCTATTATACACAAATAGAATCTTTCCAACCACTTTTCCGTGCGGTCGCCCTTTTTGCTCGATTTTAAGTGTTCCTTTTACATACATACATATAATTGAATTGAATGAAGAGAGTTGTAAATTTAATATTTCAACCTGCGGGTTTGATTTTAAGAAAAACTATTAGTCGGTCGTCAAACATTTATTCATGCGCGTAAACAAAGCTCGCCTTTGGAACCAACTTGTATTGGCACACAGAAGCAGCCAAACGTTATCTTCCGTGCCACAGTCAGTCACCCGGGAGTCCAGCAGCCCCACCACCGCCAACCCAACGCCCCAACCACGGCAATCCTCAAAAAGCCGCCAGAAGACCACCAACGTTGCCGTCAACGCCCAGCTACAAGGAGCCGTCGCCATCCTCGCCAGCCTTCAACCACAATATCGCTCCGTCCATTCACGTCCGGATTTCAACAGCCAAAAGGAGAGCCGACCCCCTTACTAAATACGATTATTATTTTGTCGTTGAATTTCCACACGCCCTCTGTGAGTCAAAAATGAAACAAAAATAAAGCACAAATTTTGCAGGCATTAACTTCAACAGTTTTTAATATTATAAGCCCTATGGTTGCGTTTTATTCAAATATATATATAATGACCTTTAAATAAATATTTTTATACGATTCCTGCATTGACAAAATGATAAATCTTAGTTAAAAACAAGATTTATTCCCTTTAAAAAGTAAAATATAAAAATGTGAATATCTCGAAAAAAGGATCAGCTGCGATTTTGATCTCGATGGATTTTGAACCTACAATTGATGTAGAAAAAGGCTGTGAAAGCCGATTTTAGGCACACTTTTATAAAATTTAAGACTGTTTCAAGACCACCGTGATACCCCGCTAGTTTTGTATAAAAACATGCTATAGAGGTTTTTTGGTATGAGGAATCCATTTTTGCACTTATAGTTTTCTTAAAGCTTCTACCAGAGGGCGCCACAGTGAAAATGTTCAAATTTTTTTCAAAACTAATTTTCGCAATTTGGCAAACTCCAAATTGCTTTTAGACCCATGGTTTCTTCAGCAAAATTGCTTAGACTTGCACGTAAAATCCTCCTATGCTCTACGCGCATAGTAAAAAAAATTTACCCGCCCTAATGTATGTATGCTTTAAATTCTTGTATACAATTTGAATTTTTTTTCCCCGAGTGCGATGTCTGTGAAGTTGGCATACGGTGTGCGTAGGATGCGTGAATCTCGCATACAAAATTTTTGAAAATTTTTTTTTGTCAAAATATCCAGAACCTTTTTCTTTTTCAAGAACTCTAGAACTATTGAAAAGCTACTCAGAACACGTTTTTTGTGTATTTTTGCGTCATACCGTATGCCAACTACAGAGATATCCGAGTGTGCCTTTACAAAATCTATGGAAACATTAAAAAAGCTCTGACGGTTTAAACACACTGTAAAAGTATGCAAAGTAAAGTTTTGATTTGTAGAACACAGTGTATATAACCGGAAAATTTTGAGGGTGTATATCGAGATT
>NW_016190168.1:0-3803 GCF_001687245.7 Rhagoletis zephyria | reverse complement strand
ATTTTTGCCATTGGGGAAACGAAAGCCATTCTCATCTAATTCATTGTAACGCTGTGGTGACCGGGAGCCTGCGTGCGCGGTTTGGACAACCGGCACACTGCTCTTACGACAACTGCAGCTTGCTGAATTTCGAAGTGGATTACTGGAGTAGCATTGTCGCATGCATCCGTTTTTGTGACTTGCCGATTGATTTAGGTTTTCTCTTTCCATCGGTGTTAAGCTGCCGCCACTAAGTGAGCCATTCAACTCAAGTGAATTCAGGGGACTCGATGTGCTGCAATCTCCATTGCAACCATTTTCATGCTCTTGTATAATTTGCTTCAACTTTTTAATGGTTTCATGGAAAGTCGGGCGGCTTTTGGCTTCGTACTGAAATGAAAATTAAAGTTCGAGTGCTCTTTACACAATTGTTAAGTAAATCTACTTACGAGACAACAGTAGAAGGCCAGTCTTAGAAATACAGCCGGTGTATCCACGGGGCATATCTCGGCGAAGGCTAAATAGTCCAGGCCGAAGGCGTCGGTGCGCGGCATAACATCCGGATCGGCGACTATGCGCGCTATTATCTCGCATTGTATAATGCCAAAGGAGAAGACATCGCTCGTCTGATCATACCACTGACCCTTGAGACACTCAGGGCTTACCCAATACGGTGAGCCGACTGTGTCCAGGCGCGTTTTGCCACTACAAATAGAAGAAATAAATTAATTTATTGCATAAAAAAATATCTTGCATGCGACACAATGCAGAAGAAAAAATTTCTCTCGATTGTAGATAAATTTAAAGAGAGAAAAAAAAATTAACAATAAAAAAAATAAAGCAAGGGAAAAATGCTTCGGTTGCATCCCCAGCGTCACGTTTTCTCTGGCAATAATTTTTTTTTTAATAGTTCAACTGGAATAATCAAAATACCTCCTTAGCAAAACTTCAATAATTTTTTATGGGTGGTACATTTCGACTCAGGAGTGTACGGAGAACTAGTTTTTCGGTACAGTTTAATGTGCATACTGAAAATCCTAAATAATTTCTGTGTTCGCATGGAATAGTAGCTTATGTCGGGAAGTTGGTTTTAGTATAATGCGGCATTACCTTTATTAATAATAAATAATAATAAGAATATTGACTTGCCAGTATCGGAACTATTTCGTGCACGTTTATTGCCAAAAGTTCTTCAACGGCTCGGCGCCAGTGAGTCATTCGCAATCGTATGCTGCGAATGCCGCATTATACTAAAGCCAGCCTTTCGACATAAGCTACTATTCCATACGAACACAGATATATAGAACATAAATTCGACGAACCAAATCAGGAATAGATTTTATGTTGTAGTTTGACTTGTTGAACAACAAAAAAAAAAACAATTTAATTTGTGATTTGATGTGTCAACCAAATAAAAAAAAATGAAGTTTGAATTTTAATTTGTTTCGCCAGACCAATAAAAAAAAATAAATTTTATGTTATTTGATTCGTCGCCAAAATAAAAACTGAATATTATTTGTGATTCGATTCGTTGGACAAATAAAAAGTAAAATTAGATTATTCGTGATTGGATTCGGTAATCAAATAATAATTAAATTTTAGTTTGAAATTTTTGGTTTGTTTTGTCTGACAAATAAAAAGTAAAATTTATGTGATTTGATTCGTCCACCAACTGATCCGCTCGATAAACAAACCACAAATAAGATTTATTTCTTATTTAATTGACGAATTTTAATTGTTTATTTGCCGAACGGATTAAATCACAAATACATTTTTTTTTAGGAGAAGGTTATCAATTGCTCGGAATATTTATTATTATTTTTTTTTTATATAAGTTACCGCATAACTTTGGACCACGTCAACCGATTTTGATAACTCTATCGGAAAGGTAGTGTCTACGAGGTGGTCCCATGCTAATTTGGTTTCGACCCGATCACTGGATCATGAAGAAATTAACGACACTCCAAAATTTTTATATGAGAATTGAAGTCGGATTTGTTTTTTGCTTAAAAATTACTTGTTAATTTATCAAACGAATAAAATCACAAATAATAATTATTATTTGGTTGACGAATCACATCACAAATCAAATAGATTTCTTAATTAGTAGAGGATTTAAAGTCAAAAAGGATATATGCATTATCTTATTAGTTTACCAACTTACTGCTTATCTGGTATTTTTGCCGCCAAACCGAAATCGCCCACCACTGCATCAAATTGGCCATCAGGCAAATTGCGAATTAACACATTCTAAAAATGAATGCAAATTACTCGAAATTATATTAGTTCATATTTTTCCATAATTTTTGTTTTTACGCACTTTGCTTGTTAAATCGCGATGGAAAATCCCGCATCATGCACATACGCCATGCCGATTTGCAATGCCCAGCGCCAGTCTTAATTTCATAGCAGCTGTCAGCACAGCTTCTTGGTTGGCCAGCAGCTGCTCCAGCGAACCACCTTCGATGTATTCAGTGAGGGCATGCAATTGGCCCTCTTGCACACAGACACCCATGAAACTGGAAAAAAAAAATTAAAATGAAAAAAATTAGTTTGAGTATATATTAGAGACAATTAAAGTTTCTTTTTTGAAAAATTCTAAGTTGTAAACTATTTATTTGTTTTTATTGTTAAATAAATTAGATGTAACTAATTATTATTCATTATGCTACAAGTTTTTACCACTGAATTTACCATTACGCAGCAATATACCAATTTTTTTTTTTGACGGCGACACCTTTTTTCATAAGTCGTCTACCACGATTATACCATATATTAATTAAACACAAAGTATTGAAATTGATTTAACGGTTTATTGCTAGATTAGCGTTATAAAATTAATAATGATTAAACAAAAACTTATAAATAAAAAGAGCGTGCTATCAGAAATGGCGTCAATGAAACTGGCAATATTAACCAGAACGTTTTTTTTTTTTTTTGTTTTGTACGATAAGTTTTTAATTGCCGATGAACTGATTAGTTAATGAAATAAGGTGTTGTGATAAGATAAGCCAAGAATAAAAATGTACGTGGCAATCCATGTACACCCGCTCATTATTGCGACCCAAAATTGGGGCAACCAAAAAATTCGAAAGAAAACTCGTTTTAAGGGTTAAAGTTTTTTACTTCAAAAGTTTGTTTGCGGCTTTGCGAAATTGAATGCAATTCGATGCAGTTGATATGCTTCATGTCACTGAATATTTATGCTTTGGTGATATTTTGAACGTTGAAGGTTGTGGGAGAAATTCTGATCGTAGAACCGGATTTTGGAGGTAAAAATGTTTTGAAAAGCAAATATATGTAGATATGTACATTAGACTGCATCACCAAAAAAAAAGTAGGTTAGGTTTTTCCGCCGGGATTACAAAACTTAATATAAATATATGAAGACATCCACCAAACTATTTCGGAAAATTATTAAAATTTACTTAAGCTGGACCGATTACAACATACCTCCAAAAATGGAGTTTTTTTATGAATAAAATAGTTTCTTAAAGAACTGTTTGAAAAAAACTCCCCTCAGATGACTAAACAGGTTAAATCTGTAACGGTAAAAAATCTGNTAGACATTAGACATTAGACTGCATCACCAAAAAAAAGTAGGTTAGGTTTTTCCGGCGGGATTACAAAACTTAATAAAAATATTTGAAGACATCCACCAAACTATTTCGGAAAAATATTAAAATTTACTTGAGCTGGACCGATTACAACATACCTCCAAAAATGGAGTTTTTTATGAATAAAATAATTTCTTAAAGAACTGTTTGAAAAAACTACTCCCCTCAGATGACTAAACAGGTTAAATCTGTAACGGTAAAAAATCT
>NW_016190167.1:0-3803 GCF_001687245.7 Rhagoletis zephyria | reverse complement strand
AATTAGTGTAGCTATTTAGCTTACAATAATTTATTTGTTTGTTAAAATAATCCTCGGTGAGGGGGTAGACGAGCAGAGCAGAGCGTCAACTTTGCATTCCAAATTCTTGCGTTAGATGTGCTGCTGCCACCGCCAACGATTCTGCTGCTGCAGCGGTCGATAGATTTGTCAGTTATTGTTGCTGCTAGGATAGGGGAGTGAAGATGGAATTGTATTGAAACAAAAAAAAAAAAAATCACAAATTGGCATTCGCAGATGTGTATCTTTGAGTTTGCAAAGCTGTATGCCTGCCTGTGAGTGTATGGTGGCTACAAACGAGTCAAACAATAACAAATTTTGCAGGCTGCTGCACTAAATTCGCTGATGCATTGCTGCTCTTGCACTCCACCCCACCATCAAAGTCCATTGCATTCGGAATTCAGCTGCTCTAAGATACTTACATGCATCTGTTTGGCTGTCTACCTGTGTAAATTATTTGAAAGCAACGGGATATTAGAGGTAATTAATGAAATTGCACTTTAATGTTTTCACTTTTATCTTATACAAATATTTTCGTTTTTTTTTGCAGGTATGTAATACATAATAAACGATTTTTGCAACTACAAAATACACAATTTTTGTGCCTTGAAGCGGTTGTTGTTGTCGTCGTCTTCATCCTCCGACTCTGTAAGCCTGAGGCCGCGAAAGCGGGCAGCGCCGATAGACGCGGTCCAGAGCGCTTCTGGTGTCAGGGTAGTAGGGTTGAAGGTGCATGTGGAGAGATGCTGGGTGTCGTGGAAACCTTGCCCACGTGTGGGCAGGTGTTTGCTACTTGTGAATTCAACCGGGTGTGTGGAATCGGTGACACCACCCCAAGCGGACTTGTGCTAGAGTGCACCTGGTCACTCTTGGCAGTTCTGATTCCTGCCTTGAAGCGGTGACGATTTCATACTCAACTTACAACTCAAATCTCTACAGCATTAGTAAATATCTGAGACGTTATCTTTGGGGAAGTATGTTGTTCAAGTACAATGTTATATATACTAAATGTTGGCCAGTCTCTAGACGCCTATTGGATTTAAATATTAATTAGTACTATGCAACCGCGGATGGTGGCACGTTTTTGTAAATTTTTGCAAATGAAATGTGAAAAATCGCAGGTGCATAAGGCGCATATGCATGTATGTACATACATACCTACATGCATATGTACACATACATATATCCATAGCTTATGGCTGAGGTCTAAAAAAAGGTGTGAAGTTGGGGAAAAAGGTGGATACCAGCTACTTCTACTAATGACAATCGAGATTTTGGGTCACTCTATGACCCAGCATTCCCCAAAATCTCTGGAAAACCAAAAAAACAAACTACGCTTTGGATTTTCGTTATTGGTTCATGTTTCTACAGAATTAGATGATATCAAACTCTTCGAATCATCAATGCTATTAAAAATCAGAGTGCCAAGTGATGTTTTAGAATTATGTATTATATATAATTTTTGGACCTCAAACTAGGTGGCGCTGACAAAAGTCAAAAATAATTTTCACTATTTTCTTCAAGCAGTCTGCTACTTACAATTGTTCAACACTGTTTAAATATGTAGACGTTAAGGTCATATGGACAAGGACTTATGCATATACATAAGTAGATTTATTTAAATTTGTTATTATTACCTTCAGAAATTTGTTATCTTCTGATCAGGGTTGGCACTAATCGATTGATTTTTTATCAATTAGTCAATTTGATTAAATTCAATCCGATTACAGTTCATCATGATTTAATTAAATCTGATTAAACAATTAATCGTTACCGTAATAAAAAAAAATATTTTTCAATCATTAACACTTAATTTGATTAAGTAGGTTTGGTGATTAATTAATTTATGCTGGAATTTTCTTTTGCACACAAGGTTAGTTAATCGGGTATGGCTAAGTCGGTTTCCCTCATCAATATAAGCAATTTGGTGTGCATTTTTATTGTGATCTGTTACCAACAGACGTTATGCAAACTGGGATTAATATCTCTGTAATACAAATTATTATTTTTTTTTTATAAGTATAATGTGTTATTTATAAGCGTCAAACACAAAAGAATAACCGTAAACGTTGTTTGATTTAAATTGCGGACACACTATACCACTTAATCAGATTTTTTTATTTATCGGATTAACGATTAATGATTAAAATTAGATAATCGTAATCACAACCGACAATTAACGATTAAATAAATTTTATCATTAATCATACCGATTCTTCTTCTTCTTTATTGGCGCTGTAACCGCCTAAGCGGTTTTGGCCGAGTCCAAAACAGCACGCAAGTCATTTCTCTTCTGTGCCAACTGACTCCAATTGGAAATGCCAAGTGAAGTCAAAGCCTTCTCCACCTGGTTTGTCTAACGCAGAGGCGGCCTTCCTCTTCCTCTGTTACCAGCATCGCGGCCCGCGTAATACTTTCAAATCAGGAGCGTTTCTGTCCATTCGAACGACATGGCCAAGCCAGCGGAGCCGCTGAATTGTAATTCGCTGCACTATGTCTATGTCTAATAGCGATTAACATTTTAATCGTTACTTCTTAATCGTTAATTAGATTACCATATAGCCAACACTGCTTCTGATACCATCAGCTTTTATCGTACATACTAAATGAGAGTTTCTTTATAATGAAAAAATTTCCTATTGATTTGAATACTAATATATACTAATCCCAAATTATTGCTNAATACTTTCAAATCAGGAGCGTTTCTGTCCATTCGAACGACATGGCCAAGCCAGCGGAGCCGCTGAATTGTAATTCGCTGCACTATGTCTATGTCTAATAGCGATTAACATTTTAATCGTTACTTCTTAATCGTTAATTAGATTACCATATAGCCAACACTGCTTCTGATACCATCAGCTTTTATCGTACATACTAAATGAGAGTTTCTTTATAATGAAAAAATTTCCTATTGATTTGAATACTAATATATACTAATCCCAAATTATTGCTATTATTTTGAAATCTCTGAAGAAGTGATTAATGGGTCTATAGAAACTAAGAAAATTGTTATTTTTGCCCTGGTACAAGTAAACTAAGCTTACATGTAGAAGCAATGAACGAGATATAGCGACAATGAACACACCCAAAGGAGACCAGCGACAGGGCAGCGAAAAAAATCGAATATCTGAAGCCTCTTACAAAAAGAATTTAAAAAAATGCTCCCTTTTAGGTCTATATAAAGCATATATTCATACTCTTTCGAACATTCTACAGTGTTCAGAATTTACACATACATTTCATCATTTCTTTGCCACTCAAACTTAAACAAAATGTCCGAAAATGTCCAAAATGCGTTCGCATTTAGCAGTTGTTGGCTGTCTTCTCGATGGTTCATGCCAAAGCGTGTTAAATATAACTTGGTTCATGTCAAACCAACAGCAAAGTGAAGTTAAAAGCAAGCTTCCAAAATAAGTATTGCGCTTGTACCAATGTACTAAAAAATAAAAATAAAATATGTTTGTATGTACTGGCCTCTGATGTTGTGAAGCTGTTGTCCAAGAGAAAGAGTTAAACTTCCAACATTTGGAGCAAATATACATACATACATACCTACACATACCTACTGATATTTAGGTTCACCTTTTATAAAATCACCATATGGTATTGGTACGCCAACGCCTTTGTTGTTGTTGCTGCTGCTCTGTTAAATTTTTATACCCGAGCGCACTTGTGCACAAGGGTATATTAATTTTGTTCACATAACGGTTGTTTGTAACAGCCAAAACGAATCGAGATAGATATAGACAAATGTATACATAAATGATCAGGATGAAAAAAGAAAT
>NW_016190166.1:0-3804 GCF_001687245.7 Rhagoletis zephyria | reverse complement strand
AATTAATATACCCTTGTGCACAAGTGCGCTCGGGTATAAAAAGAATAAAGGCACCTTATTGGACCCCCGATGGCGCTACAAAAGGTTGGGAAAAACTTAAATAAATAGCTGGCTTATGAATGTAAGGGTACAAAAAGCAGTTTATTTTTTTGAAAATACTTAAATTACTAAATTTTCAAGTCCTGCTTTCTTTCCAAGCATGGTATTTTTTTCGACTAACATCAGTCACAGCCATAACACTTTCACGATTTTTTTCCGCTACGCGCCGAGAAACACTGGTTAGCAGTTGAACGTATCATTCAGTTCCTTGTATGTGGCATGGCATTTGTGGGTCAGGAAGTGGTGGGTCTTCAAATTCAAATTCTAAATATGTTAAAATATTGTCATCATCCCAATCTACCATACTGAAGTAATTGGGGCAGTCAAGATTAATTTTACATTTCTAAAGAATTATTGCAAACATCATCAAAAATTGGATTTGCTCACACAAGCTCTTGGCTCAATCCTTATCCATTCGTCCTAAAATATACTAGCCAGAAATGCGATTCCTTTNACCGCTACGCGCCGAGAAACACTGGTTAGCAGTTGAACGTATCATTCAGTTCCTTGTATGTGGCATGGCACTTGTGGGTCTTCAAATTCAAATTCTAAATATGTTAAAATATTGTCATCATCCCAATCTACCATACTGAAGTAATTGGGGCAGTCAAGATTAATTTTACATTTCTAAAGAATTATTGCAAACATCATCAAAAATTGGATTTGCTCACACAAGCTCTTGGCTCAATCCTTATCCATTCGTCCTAAAATATACTAGCCAGAAATGCGATTCCTTTACTAAAAAAGAGAACCATTTTGAAATATGAGTGTTTTTACGCTATAGAAAATAATTCCTAAAACTTCACATACGCGGTTTTGCATTTTGTTGATACGCGGTTTTGTACTTTAAACGACGATATAGATGTATAGCGTAGAGTATGCGTTAGACTCTAACGTATATATATTTATAGGTATAGCGTAGCGTATGCGAAATGTTCCAATGCCCCTATTTATCAAATATAACATTTCTGGGTTCGACAAAGTTCTATCCTTCAAATCGGTCTATGTTTTATTGAAAAGGGATTTAAAAACTTTATTCTGGCGGACTTATTTACATATAGATGTATAGTGTAGAGTATGCGTTAGACGGCCCCTATGTATCGGAGATAACATGTCTGGATTTGACGAAGTTATATCCTTCAAATCGGTCAATGTTTTATTGAAAAGGGACTTAAACAATTGATTCTGGAGGACTTATATACATATAGATATATAGCGTAGAGGATGCGTTAGACTCTAACGTATATATATTTATAGGTATAGCGAAGCGTATGCGAAATGTTACACGCCCCCTATTTATCGGAGATAAAATTTCTGGATTTGACGAAGTTATATCCTTCAAATCGGTCAATGTTTTATTGAAAAGGGACTTAAACAATTGATTCTGGAGGACTTATATACATATAGATGTATTGCGTAGAGCATGCGTTAGACTCTAATGTATATACCTTTATAGGTATAGCGAAGCGTATGCGAAATGTTACACGCCCCCTATTTATCGGAGATAAAATTTCTGGATTTGACGAAGTTATATCCCTCAAATCGGTCTATGTGTCNTGACGAAGCTATTCTTCAAATCGGTCTATGTTTTATTGAAAAGTGATTTAAACAATTTATTCTGGCGGACTTATATACATGTGAAAATTGAAACGCCCGCTTTGTAGTTTTAAGTTAGGNTGTGTTTTATTGAAAATGGACTTAAACAATTTATTCTGGCGGACTTATATACATATAGATGTATAGCGTAGAGCATGCGTTAGACTCTAACGTATATATATTTATAAGTATAGCGAAGCGTATGCGAAATGTTCCACGGAGATAACATTGTTTGATTTGACGAAGTTAACCTTCAAATCGGTCAATGTTTTATTGAAAAGGGATTTAACCAATTCATTCTGGCGGACTTATATACATATAGATGTATAGTGTAGAGTATGCGTTGGACTCTAACGTATATATATTTATAGGTATAGCGAAGCGTATTCGAAATGTTCCACGGCCCCTATTTATCGGAGAAAAAATTTCTGGATTTGACGAAGTTATATCCTTCAAATCGGTCTATGTGTCATTGAAAAGGTATTTAAAAAATTTATTCTGGAGGACTTATATACATATAGATATATAGCGTAGAGTATGCGTTAGACTCTAATGTATATATATTTATAGGTATAGCGTAGCGTATGCGAAATGTTCCACGGAGATAACATTTTTTGATTAGACGAAGTTATCCTTCAAATCGGTCTATGTTTTATTGAAAAGTGATTTAAACAATTTATTCTGGCGGACTTATATACATGTGAAAATTAAAACGCCCGCTTTGTAGTTTTAAGTTAGGTTTAATTAGATATATGTAAAGTTACACTGGATTAGATATATTAAAGTTATTAGATATATGTATAGTTACACTGCCAAATTAAGTTATATAAAGTGTACATATGTGTACTGCGGTTGCGCGCACACCACCGACCAAGTTAACGCTTCGCGGTTTGAATTATTTCTGTACCTCGTTTTCTGTCGTGGTCGCTATCCTACCTGCTTCATTCGTCATCATTCGTTCAGTATGAGTGTCGTTCAATTAGGATTGCTAATTGGCCTGTCTTGCTTGGTTATGCGTTTAGTCCGCTAGATGTCACCCTCTTTAACCCGTGTCCGATCCCACAATTCGGCTATCCTGATCTATCGTTCGACCTCGGACGATGGCTCCCACCTCTTCATAAACNGTTCCACGGAGATAACATTTTTTGATTTGACGAAGTTATCCTTCAAATCGGTCTATGTTTTATTGAAAAGTGATTTAAACAATTTATTCTGGCGGACTTATATACATGTGAAAATTAAAACGCCCGCTTTGTAGTTTAAAGTTAGGTTTAATTAGATATATGTAAAGTTACATTGGATTAGATATATTAAAGTTATTAGATATATGTATAGTTACACTGCCAAATTAAGTTATATAAAGTGTACATATGTGTACTGCGTTTGCGCGCACACCACCGACCAAGTTAACGCTTCGCGGTTTGAATTATTTCTGTACCTCGTTTTCTGTCGTGGTCGCTATCCTACCTGCTTCATTCGTCATCATTCGTTCAGTATGAGTGTCGTTCAATTAGGGTTGCTAATTGGCCTGTCTTGNCCGTGTCCGATCCCACAATTCGGCTATCCTGATCTATCGTTCGACCTCGGACGATGGCTCCCACCTCTTCATAAACCCCGCGGCAGTTTTGGTGCACCTCGGACCCTCATGCTCACCCACTTTGACAACCTTATACCTTCCATGACGTAATATTTTTGACACCCTGTATGGTCCTAAAAATGTTGGTCTTAACCTTAGGCCTACACAATACTATGTACGTTTTATTGCCACTAACTCGTCTTTATGGTATTTTGTATCGGTTACTCTCTTTGCGTTAAATGCTTTACGATTCTCAGCCTGGATTTTTTCGATGTTTTCCTTTGCCTTCTTGCGTATAGTCTCCCTTTCCTCATCAAACTCTTGTATGAGTGCTTCCTGCAGCATCTCCTGCAATTCTGGGATTTCAGGAACACGCATTTCAACCCCCGTTAACAACTTAAAAGGCGAAATTTTTGTACTACGAGGAGCAGTACTATTAATTGGTATCTGTACTTTCTCTACATGTTTATACCAGCATGATGGACTTTCGGCGCAAAGCTTCGACAACATAGGAATCACTATTTTGTGCATTC
>NW_016190165.1:0-3804 GCF_001687245.7 Rhagoletis zephyria | reverse complement strand
TTAGGAGCGTTGAAGAGGGTTTCTAACTTAACACGTAGCAAAAGTTATACGGTACAAATTAACTTACCGGAACATCTTCTGCTTTGGAATTAAAACGAAACTAAAAATTTTTTTTTAATATTTTTATTGAGCTTTGTACCACGATTGTTTATTAGGAAAAATTGAAAAAGCAACAAAGTCTAAGCGGTAGAAGTTATAGCACTATTTCGGAGATCACCACATCTCCAAACTAGAAAAACTGTCGAATTTCGACAGTAACTGGCACTCTAGTAAATGTATGAGTTTGTATGTTTGTGTAAGTGAGTACATAAGTTAACACTAGGGCGGATCACTAGAATACTTAGGCTGTCGGCCTAAACACAATTACATGAATGCAGAGTTAATTCTCGTGAAAAGCTTCAAACTTGACCNGAATACTTAGGCTGTCGGCCTAAACACAATTACATGAATGCAGAGTTAATTCTCGTGAAAAGCTTCAAACTTGACCTCCCAAAATTTTAATTTTTACACATTCATGTTTCTGGCATGCGGGGAACGATATGTACTTGCCGATTTGTTTTACAAAAATTATTTAAAAAGCAGACATCTCGGTTGCTCAGCAAATCGGCTAATCGTTTCTGCAATTATTTCACACTGATTCTCTAAAACAAAGTTTCGATGTATGCTTAAGGTGCAAAAACTTAAAGGTAAATTTTATAAGAAATTAAACTGACAATTTATTAAAACTAGTAGTAACCCCCAAAATTCAGGTGAATGTAGTCAAGAAAGACTTACTCAAATTAAGAAATTAAATTTCAGCGTATAATATTTAAAAGGTGATATTCGTAAATATACTTCTATATTTAGTTGAAGATTTATTTAAAGGACTTCGTGAAAGACAACAATTAATCTTGTACTGCTAGAGGCTTGGTAACCCAGAAAATTGGCGCCGTTTATGGTGAAAGGCATTTAGTATCACATTTTTGATCTAAAGCTTTCTTAGCCCTTTCAGTATAAAATTTCAACCACTGATTCAAAAAATTTTAAAATAGGTATACCGGCTAATTTTGTATCGTTCATTTCAAAAACCACATCAACGAGTATGTAGAACTTTGGGCTTTGCCGTCATTCAGTGTCCTTTATAATGGTCAGTGATATCCTAGGTGTTTAAAAAAGAAAGTGATGTCAACTATTATTATTTTTTGCTTTCATGAAATATATTTCAAAACTATGAATAACACAAATGCCACAAAAACAAACAAATTTCAGAGCACACGAAAGAATCTACATACTCACGAAACTATGGGCCAAATATAGCAAAACTGCGTTTTTAGTTTTTCACTCTGACGTCAGGATTTTTTTTCAAAGGACTTTGAAATTTTAAAAATATGATTAATTCAACAAATTATTTAAAAAAATCAGTGCAATGTAGAATAACAAAATGGGTACCAAATGAAACTGAAAATTCTGCTGAATTTAAAAACAATAAAATATTTGCTGTATGTAAAATTTTTTTGTTAACAAGCACGAATAGGTTTTGAAAATGCGCTTTTAATAAATTTTATCTTTTCAAGTCAATAAAGTTTGCAGGACGAAATTCGATGATGTGGTCGTAAGTACATATATTAGTCCTCAAACCATTTTTTAAAAATAAATATTGCAAATTTTCAAGGATTTTTAAGGACAAAATTTTTAAAGGACATTTTGTGTACCATTCCTCCTTATGCACAAAAAAATTTATTTTGTTATAATTCTACAGATTTTTTTTTATATTTATCTTTATACTACATTGCACTGAATTTTTTAAAAAGGTTTTGAAATATTCATATTTTTTTATTCCAACGTCCTTTTAAAAATCCTGCCGCCAGAGAGAAAAACTTAGTACGTGACTCAAACAAATGACTACGTGTTGATTTTTTTTTTATATTCGTAATGTTTTTCGAGCTAATTTTTTGTTTGTTATTTTTCTATAAAAAAATACTGTTCAAGCTTTAACCACGTAAATCACAGCTACAAACTTTATACAAAATTTAGGAAAATTCCACAAATTTTCATAAAAATTTCAACTTCTTAATCCGATTCTTTAGACAACTTTTGGATATGCAATTTTAGTCTAATGAAGTGCAAGTTTCAAATGGCTAGAAAATCCCGTGTATTTCTGAGAATATTTTTTTGGAGACGGATTTTTGCACTTTTTCCATTTAAGCATGAATTTCTCATGAAACAAAATGCGGGAGACCGTTAGCAACAAAATTTCAAAAAATCAACGCCATTTTTGTACACTTGTTATATAAAAAACCCACAAAAGTAGTCTCCAAAAAACAATTATCAAAAACCAGCGCGATTTTTTAGCTGGATGAAAGTTGCACTTCATTAGACTATGTGCATATAATACTATGCGGGGATTTAAACTTTGATTTTCTATTGAAAAATGACCGTGACAAGAATTTGTCAAGAGTAGGTTTAAATGTTACAAAAAATTTGCCTACTCGTTTTGGTCCCAAATGCAAGTCTAGTTTGTTGAATTTATTTTGTGTGTCGGATATGTACTGTGTATTACATTTCGAACAGCTGTCAGAACAGTAGGGCTAGCAACCATGACTTATTATGTATTCCTAATTTATAATGTAAGATGAAATGCTCCTTCTAATATGACACCAGATTTCTTATATTTTAGAGATTTTAATTAGGCTCAAATTAAATATTTAGCTACTGAAGCTTCCGTCCCCCCTTGGAATGACTACTGGTTCTTAGCTGACGTTAATGAAAAAGCTAATAATTTCTCAGCGTTAGTTAACTACCTTTTTGACAAATATGTCCCCTTAAGAAAAGTTAAAATAAATAGCAATAAGAAGCCATGGTTCACCAAGGACGTTCGTAAAGCGATAAATGTGTGAAACGTATGCTATTCTCTCTGGAAGCAAAACAGCAGTGAAGAAAATTGGACGGCATTCAAACGTATGCGCAATAGAGCTACTGAAGCCACGCGCAAAGCTAAGAGATTTTACATTCAGGGCAAACACAATGCAGAGCTTCCACCTAAAGTGCATAGTAATAATTAAAAAAAATCTTAGGGTAAAACAAGAATTGAAGACTGACTGCATGGTTGATGCTGACACTATGAATGAGTGTTTTTCAGTAATATTTGAATTTTGAATTTATTTATCAACAAAGAGTTACATTAGTACAATAAGAATTAGGTTCTTTTTTAGTACAACAAAATTTGGTACGCATGAAGAGGACATAGAATGCATTAAATATTACACAGGACAAAACAAAATAAATAAATAAATAAGTAAATAATAAATAATGAATATTTCTTAATTCTAAACAATACTAATTTATTTTTTGTTTTTCTAGGGCCAAAATTTAAAATTTCTATATATGTATTTATATAAGCTGATTTATGGAGCTTTACGGCCGATTAAATAAAAACATCACAATGCATTCACTTCTGCATCATCGTCCATCTGTTTTTCTATTGCACCTTATTGCCGTCCTGTATGCGCAATTTATACTATCGACATCTTCTTTGAAATTCATTGCGTCTTGTATTTGTTCTTGTATGCGCAGGCCTTCTAATGTTAGTCTCGTTCGCACTCGTTTCTCTATGTCTAATATTTTGGTGTTGTTGAAATCAGCCGAATGCCCGCTGTTTGTCAAGTTTTGGGCTAGCGCTGTAGTTGATTTTTTGTTTCTTACGTCTGCTTTTTGTTCGCCTATTCTGACTCCAAGGGCGCGCTTTGTTGTGCCTATGTATAATTTATTGCAAGGCTCGCCAGCTTTGCCATTGCAATTGATTTGATAAACTACATCATGTTGTTG
>NW_016190164.1:0-3805 GCF_001687245.7 Rhagoletis zephyria | reverse complement strand
AACTTGCATCGATATTTGTCGATGCATCGGACGGCGTACATCGATGCATGGATACGCATAGAGTTTTCCTTCACTATAGAAATAAAACAAAACCAATTTCAAACAATTAAACAAACTTCTAGTTTGGTTATAAGTATAGAGTAGAAGCGGCTCAAGTGTTCACGTGTTGATTTCTTTCACTTAATTATTCCATACGTTTTTCAAGTTAACATTTTTTGTTATCTTTTATAAAAATAGTGCTCATGCTTTAACCAAAACCATGTAACAGTATTTCAAACTTTATATAAAACTTAGAAAAGTTCAACAAATTTTCATCAATATTTTTACCATTTTAATATGAGTGTTTAGAACATTTTTGAGTATGCAGTTTTATAGATCATAAAAATTTGGTCTACTAAAGTGTNTTTGTTATCTTTTATAAAAATAGTGCTCATGCTTTAACCAAAACCATGTAACAGTATTTCAAACTTTATATAAAACTTAGAAAAGTTCAACAAATTTTCATCAATATTTTTACCATTTTAATATGAGTGTTTAGAACATTTTTGAGTATGCAGTTTTATAGATCATAAAAATTTGGTCTACTAAAGTGTAAGTCTTCAAAAGAAAAAAGATAACAAATCAAAGCAATTGAAACTTGCACTTTATTATTCTAAAATTGTATGAGCTATAAAACTGCATGTTGCTTTCTTCGAATTTCAGACAAAGCGATGTTTGGGCGTTCGATGTACTAGAGATGTCAGTTACAGTTCAGTTTACTTTTCATTTTCATTCCCAGCAATTATTTATAATAGCGGTCGTCATCAAAAGCGATAAACTGCTGATTAACTTGATAAAATGATAAATTTATCATTTTGATAAATGAACTGTCAAACTTTGTATGGAAATCTATTTAACTAAAGGTTATCACTTTATCAAACGATTTTGGTGAATAAACGTATAAATTTCAGCAAAATTCAACCCTGACAGACTGCCAAGTGGTCGATTTTGCTACGAACACATAAAAAAAACAAATGAACACAATGTACGAGATAAGAATGAAACGTAACTACCCATATAAGATAAATAATAAACAATTTTATGCAATTATTTACCAGGGTGCGTTCATGTACGAATGTGGATAAACCGATAAATATATGAATTTATCCCTTTATCACTTTAGATGAGGAACCCTAATGACTTTTGCTAAAATTTCAAAAGCAAAAGTTATCAGAACAAATTCTATAGAACTGAGAAATATTATTTTCTAGATTTTAGTCCATTTATAATAGGGTGGTTTATTAAAAAGTTTTTTATTTTATTTATTTTCTACTTTTTAGTCTTGTCTGTATAAAATTTTGCAATACATATTAAAATAATTCAAGGATATTAATAGATTGGAGCTTACACATATCAATACGGCACTCCCAGCGTCCATAACACCTTAAAAGGCTTTCAAACGCCTCAAAACGGCTACTGGAGCTCAAATCAACCAATCGATGTACTAGAGATGTCAGCTTACAGAAAACATCGGTTTTTTCGACATCCCTACGTGGAGCGCATGCAATACAAATGTTACGTCGGTTGAATCTGGCATCGCCAAATATATCGATACTTATATATTAATTGTCATCACTAATACGAATTCTCACTCACTTATCCGCATTTAAACACGTAAGCTACATTTTGTTAAATAAAGCATTGAAGAAACGTGAGAATAGTTTCATTCATACATTCCCGGTTTATAACATCTTGGCGACGAGGGTGGTATATTAAAAGATTTTAAAACATGTACGGAAACGCACATTACATTGGAGTACCCATTGCATGGAAAATCTCGGTTACGAGTTCACGTGTTAGTACATAACCTCACAAAATTACAGCACAACGTTTGCCGAATTCGGCAATACAGGTGGAAACATTTTATCCATCGCAGAGCTCATGGTCGCGATGGGTAGAGCGTTTGGAGATGGCGTTACACTGTGAGGATAATAAAAAAGTTAGCATGAATTTGCGCTATATGGGGTAAAGAACATACAACATGTTATACGACAAAATAAGTCCAGCAAAAGCAAGACAGCTTACATAGACACAAATTGTGGGAAAACTGAGTGAGCATTTTGATCCCGAGCTCCTGGAAATAGTGGAAAACTATCGGTTCCATTTACGGAAACAAGACGAGGGAGAATCAGCGGAAGACTATTTGATCGCGCTTCGTAAGCTGTCTATCCACTGCAAGTTTGGAACTTATTTAGACACGGAACTTCGCAACGAATTGGTGTTCGGCCTAAGGAGCCAGCGCATACAGGACCGGCTACTGGAGTTTAAACAGCTGACATTGGAAACGGCCATAAGTACTGCAGTAACCATGGAGCTATCTGAACGTGGAAGAGTAGAGATGCAACATGAGAAAGCGGTAAATAAGATCAAAATCTTATAAGATTACAAAAAGAAAAATATATGCAAATACGAAAAAAAATAAATGAAAAAAGCCATTGTTATCGATGTGGTAGTGATGCACACCGAATGCTTATTTTGTAAGTAAAAAGGCCACTTAAAGCGCACGTGTCTTAAAGGCAAAGCAAGCAAAGTGGATCAATCAAACCAAATAGAATAGGCAGTTGATGAAGTTTGCAACATTGGTTCTACGCCTAAGGCTAATATATCTTAGAGATATGTACTAACATTTTCATTAACAATACTAAGGTAAACTTAGAGGTAGATACGGGATCTTCAGTCACTTTAGTCAATTTAAATTGGGCTAAAAAGTATTTGGGTAAATTAAAAATACATGCATCTGATCGCGAACTGATTAGCTATTGCAACAACAACTTAAGGGTATGGCTTTGTTAATGTTGAAGTTAAAGTTGGCCCCGAAAATAAAACGCTGAATCTGTATGTGGTATATTCACATAGACATCCACTGTTGGGTCGCAACAGGCTAAGGGTACTTAACCGAAATAGGCATAAGATTTTCAAGGGCTATAATAACGAGACCTTGCATATTCCGGCAGATGGTAACGAAACGTCGCATATTTCGACAAACCTCTCAGTTACAGCATTAGTACAAAAATATAGTCGGGTTTTTGAAAAAACGGCCGAGAAAATTAAAGGGTTGAAAGCAATAATTAGGGTTAAGAAAGACACTATGCCAGTATTTCTTGAGCCAAGGCGTGTTCCATTTTCATTGAAAGCTGCGATTGAAAATTAAATTCAGGATTTAGTTGCGAAAGGAATTTTGGAAAAGTTGGATTCGAGCGAGTGGGCAACGCCGATAGTAGCAATTAAGAACAGCGACAATAAGGTAAGAATATGTGGGGACTATAAGGTGATGGTCAACCCAAATTTAATAGTGGGCGAGAATCCCTTACCAACTCCAATCAGGTTATGGTATGGCATCGCTAGTGGGCCAGCAAGGTGGCAAAGAGAAATTGAAAATTTACTTCATGGCATTGAACGTGTAACGGTATTTATTGATGACTAGCAGACCCGGCGAACTTCGTCCCGCCCAAAATTATTATATATTTTATTGAAACTTTTTGGTCCACCATTTTCACCAACAATTCACGTTTACGATTTTCATAGGCACATTCGTCTGCTAAGATTATGGTTTGGTGGTCATTTGCCGCTTTAAATAACCTAAGGAAAGTGTTATATCCGTGAAGAAGTTCTTGAAATTCTCCAGTTGTGCGGCATTTCATAGCACGGTTATTCGCAAAGCGAAATAAATTGTTTCCTCTTCTCTCCCTGGCGGCAACAATCACCCGGTTCTATAGCGTATGTCCTAGAAGCTTTACAGTATAGTTGGTGGCAATTTCAAAATGGG
>NW_016190163.1:0-3805 GCF_001687245.7 Rhagoletis zephyria | reverse complement strand
GAAAACTTAAAAAAAACTTTCTTTAAGTTTATTTTGCTTGTTGGGAACTTATGTATGTACAAACATATAATTTACATATGTATTAAAAAACAAAACATAAAACACAGCAAAAAAAAACAAAACATAAAAACACAGCAATAAGACATATGTACATACATACATACAAAGTATTGCAAACTTATATATGTATATACATATGTAATTGCTTTTTGAATAAAAACTTATAGCGTTTTCTTTTCTACCAAAAAATGTTACCTTCTCCCCGCTCAAACAGCAAAAAGAGGGCAATGAGAAGGCAACAGTTTTTGGAGAAAAAAACGCCATTACATAGTAGTTACATATAATTTAACAAATCAAAATTATGAAAAATCATTGCTCTAATTACTCGACATGCACTAAATATATGTATATAGCACTCAAAACGCGTCATTATGTATGTAGTGGATAAAAAGTAAACATAACTGAAGAGTTCAAAATATGTACGACTACTCTACGTGAAGATATTTCCACAAACTCAACGGTATTGCGAAGTGTAAGGGTTTTACTGGAGAACGTTAGCGTCCGGTATAACTGCATCCAAAAAATTGTCAATTTATCTACAGTTGCTCCTTCCCTCCCCTCCACCCAACAGCTTTATAACAGTGAATGCCAAAGCTTTAAAAAGCTCTCAATACAATTTATATACGGCTGACGGAAAATAAAAGCTTTCCCTGTACAGTTTACTGTACATGGTTTATGTATAGTAGAATTTGATCTTGGCGCCATCTTTGTGTGGCATGCTCTCTGAAAATCTTAACAGTGGCAAGCCGAAAGTTAACCCACCAAATGTTTTAATAAGTAGGTCATTAGCTTTCGTTTGATAGAAATTTTGTCTACTGAAAAAGATCTTCATGACGAATTTCCACTAGGCATTGAAATGATGTCATTTAAAAAATGCCATGACATTTAACTGTGAAAACTTTTCGAGGGCCCGTGAAAGGACTGTCGTTTCTGAACGAGCAACTTCAGCTTTAATAGCTGATGCTGATAGGAAAAAATGTGACAAAAAAGTTGAAAATAGTTGTCTACATGATCAAAGTGAAACGCGCGCGCTCGAAAGTTCAACGCAAAATAACACAAAAGCAACTTTTGGGCGATATGAATGTCGTAGGGCGTACTTTGATGCGCATAAAGCTTAGTATCCAGCTCTTAAGAAAACGGTCAAGAAAAAATTGCCATTATTTCGCGTGTGTGTCCAAGGAATTTTGATATTTTTTATACCTCACAGCCTGTTGCCTCACTCTTTCCTCAAGAAATAATGGAACGGGCATATATTTCTGTTGCAAACCTGGGTTGCCTTGTGCTCTTTTTTCACAAAAAACTTTAGAAAACCGTAGTAGAAAGCGTANTACGTCATTTTATATGGAGTTTTTACTTTTCTTAAGAGCTGGATACTAAGCTTAAACCAGAATTCAATTAATTAGGCGAAATCATACCAGCAAGTCCACATGCGGAAGGTGTTTCTTCTAAAGCTTCCCTGCAGGCTTTTCTTTCACTTAACAGGCGGAGTGTCTCTGAAGCGAAGTGTGAAAATTACTTAAAGATTGTGAAAAACGTTCCGTTATAAATTTTTTGAACCAATTAACTATCCCAGTCCGTATATCGCAGATGTTTATTTGAGTACAGATCAGTCAGTCGTGGAGTTTGTCCTTGAGAATTTGCTTCGATGCTTTCTGGATCTGTAAATCATTCCAGATGGACCACTAAAAATATATATAAATAGATTCAATAAAAAGTTCGCCTTTACGCTGGTTAAGGAAGGTAGTACTCGGCCTTTTGAAAAATTGCAAACAATTTAAGAACCTCCTTGTCACAATCAATCTTTAAAAGATGTGTACATGAAGTAACAAATCATTTTTTTATGTGTTTCGGGAAGAAGCAAGGGATGGTTATATAAAAGCACGGATTCAATATAGAAAGAAGATGACTCAATTGGAACACAAAGCACAATTTCCAGCTAAGCTGTGAATGGTTATAGCTAATAATATATGTATGTACTTTTGTTGATTTGTTCATTATAAACACCGGATGACTGAAAACATAGAAAAATTTAGAATTGCCACCTGTTTAGAAAATTGTTTAATCTGACTAAATTAGAGAAATAAATATTACAATTTTTTACCAACCTAATGAGGCTCAAGAAATCTTAGAATGGAGAATATTTTTGTAGAGGGTTGCCACTCACTTTTATTTAATTTAATTGGTAAGATAAATGGCATATTGTTACGCAGGTATCAAACTAAAGAGGCTTGAGAAAGCTTGATTTCAAAAAAAAATTTTGTTGAAGAGGATTGTCGCACGTTTGAAAAAATGCATTCAAATGCATTAAATTTCCAGTATTAGTATCAAAAGGAATTGGTTTAATTTGGAAAAGGTTTTTGAAAAGGGTTGCCACCTGTTCGAAAAACTTAACTCAATTAAATTGTTAAGGTAAATGAAATGACACTATTTTTATTTCGTCTGATAGGAATTTAAGAAATCTTTGATTTAGAAACATATTTCAATGTTGTTTAGGGTTGCCAAACATACTTTAATATATAGTATTGTACTATTTTTTCGGTCAGCATACTATATCGACTGCTGAGTGGAAGATCAACCTATTTCGGCAGCAGGTTTGAAAACGCCCTATCTCAAAAATCTTTTCAAGAACGCCCTATTTTAGAATTCGTTTCAAATACGCCCTATCTCAGCTGCCGATTCGAAAACGCCCTGTCTCATCAAATTTTCAATACATTTTGAAGTGAGATAGGGCGTTTTTGAACCGAATTCTAAGATAGGGTGTTTTTCAATAAAATTCTGAAATAGGGCGTTCTTGAAGAGTTTTTTGAGATAGGGCGTTTTCGAACTGGCTGGCGAGATAGGTCGATCTTCCACTCAGCAGTCGATATACTGTTGGGAAAAATATACTTATTAAAATACTATATTTCTTCAGCTATATATATAAATGTGGGGCGTTCCATATCAAAACGGACGGGGTTCACACTTCATGTGTTTGATTTGTTTCAAATTTTTAGGGTTGATGCATAAACATAAATAATAAATAAATATGAAATTTGAGCTTGATTAATACATTTCTAAAAACTGTACAGCACAAAAACAAAACCAAATCGATTTAATAGTTTTCCAATATCTCGAGAACGGCGCGAGGAAAAAATTAAAAAAAAATCACACATACACACATCAAANGTACAGCACAAAAACAAAACCAAATCGATTTAATAGTTTTCCAATATCTCGAGAACGGCGCGAGGAAAAAATTAAAAAAAAATCACACATACACACATCAAAATTCTCCATGGAAAAAAAATTTTTTAAATTTTTTTTAAATGTTTCACACACAAATTTTTTGATAAAAAAGTAAAAAAAAAATTTAAAAAAGTTACAATGCTAGCTCAGAGTATTGCGCAATATTTAAGTATAGTATTATGGGGTGCACTCTACAACAATTTGAGTTAAGATTTTTTTTACACCCAAGTTGAGTAAAATGAGTACTATACAAAATTACAAATTTTTAAATTTTTTTAAGTATGCGTTCTTGTAGCCCATAGCCATAATAATATGTATCACGAAAGTTAGCCCTCTACTTGGAATCACCAGTTGTTAATCAATTTTAAAATTCTTTAATTTAATGCATTTTATACACAATTTTCAGCCGGCAACACACAGAACTACCTCTTGAGATTTCTTCATATACATAGCATTTGTGATAGAGCTATTATCTAACTAAAATGCTATACAAAACTGTCATTTGTTCCGACCGGCTGTG
>NW_016190162.1:0-3805 GCF_001687245.7 Rhagoletis zephyria | reverse complement strand
TGCGTACTAAGTTCGAATCAAATCGGTTCATAAATTTTCTAAATATCGGAATGAATACGCACAGACCTTTTTGAATATACTATACACACAATAGTTTCGTTCCTCAACTTTTCTGGATAAAACCTATAAAACTGTCAAAAAGCATAATTGCTCTAAGAGAAAGATAGAAAAGCCAAAAAGTACGGGAACGCTTTTCGGGTAAAAACTGGTAAAACTGTCAAATACTCCGGGGCGCCAGTTTTTGTTTACATAGCAGTTTTTTTTATCATTTGGCGATCTTCTGAATTTTGCTCAAATACTCCAGCAAATTAACAAAAATACTTACAAAACTTGATATTTCTTCGCTGGCACTTATTTAATAAGGTGTATTTTCACTTTTGTTTTTCAAATTTGAAATCATTTGAACAGCTGATGGTTTGACACTTTACCAGATTTTACCAGCAAAAATTCTTCGGGTAAAATCTTGCAACTTCTGACAATGAGAGGACCGATTTTACTCTCCCATTTTTCCCCTACTTTGCCAGAAAGGCTAAATTGACACACAAAAAAAAAACGCCAAGGATTGTAGACTTAATTTTAGGTATAGATTACGGATCTGTATACAGTTTTTCTATATGAGGTCATTTTCTCAAGACGTTTTCATGTTAATTTGCATTGTGAATGAGGAACAATTTTACCTTTAATGGGAAAAATTTCAAAATAACATACTCGCACATGGCGTATGAGTAACATTCATTCCTACAACAAAATTATTACGCATTTTCATTTGACCATTCATAACTTCTTAATTTTTCCATTTATTTTCTTCATTAGTAGCTTGATTTGTTTGTAAAAGATCAGAATTTAGAAAAAAAATGAAAAGAATTTACAAAATAAAAAAATCCTTATTTTTTAATTTTTTACCAGTTAAACTTAGATTGGTTTTCATAAGAATTTAAAATATTTCGGGAAAATGACCTGGCCTAGGAAAACAGAGTACAGATTCTTAATCTACGACTCAATATTAAGTTTACGTATTTCGGCGCTATTTTGTGGCATTTTGAAACTTCAGATTTTTCCTAAAGTGCTATTGATGTTGTTAAGTCCATTTTTTCAAAAAGATTATATTTTGATGCAAAAAGCAGAAATAATAAAAATTGCATCGCTTTCTAAAATATGGAACTCCCTACAGTGATACGCTTAAGTCTAAAACAGTTACAGAACACGTAATAACTCCCACAGAATACAAACATTTTTCTTTAGAAATCTATATCTAAGGTGACGATTTTATTACTGTTTCAGAACGATCGAAAAAGCGATGCAGATGGGGAACTAAGCCACCTTTTGTTTACTTTAAATAAATATTTTTTGGCGATTGTTTTCATTCGAAAAGCTTTCGTTTTGCACTTCACATATGTTTTTTCATAGTTTGGAAATATAAAACAAAAAATTGTATTACCTTCTGGAATCTAATCAATAACAGCCCACACCTCTGTACACTCAGCTACAGCTGCATGTACGTAAAAGTGTTTTCAAAAGCTCAGTTTTCATTACCTTCTTACATTCATTCAAACAAATTTTAATTCAAATGGAAAACACATTTCTTTGAAAAAAATTTAAAATTGCTACCATGGGGAAATCAAAAGGACTGTTTGGCAAATCATGTTACTTTTTTCGTCTGCCGATTTGAGAACTCGTTCGTAACCATAGAAAAGAGATGCAGAGCGAACTAGACCCAATTTGTCGAATTTAGGACTGGTTCCGAACTATCAGCAAAGGATTCAGCGGGGGAAATCGATACTTCACAGGACATCGCAATCATAAATTCGGCACACTGAACTACTCAGACGGCCTAAAAGCGGTTTTGTATGGGCAACAGTCCGAGTTTACCTTGTTCGTCTAGTCTGCGAAAATCGCGGATTGGCGTGAAACTGACTTTTAGTTGAAAGCAACAATCGCCTGGTATAAACGGCCTTACAACTAATCGCTTTCAATGAAGTTGGCCAGCTGCCTACTTTCGTTCAACTTTTGATTCGACTAATCGCCTGTGAATGTTGAATCATGTAAATTCCCTATAACACGCACACATAAACAACATATTTTGTCCCACTGGGATAATAGGTAAGCACCTTGCGAGGTAAACCATGTTTTCTTTCAGTTTTTAGTACTAAAATTGTCATCATGGTAAATGTCATCTACTAGTAAAGGGCATAATGAACACCTCCGAAGACACATTACGTTGTCAGTTGCAAAATAACGTGCAGCCGAAGTTATTTCCAAGCACCGAACTANCTCTGCATTACACGTAACTTACTTTGTAAAGCGGCTCAGAAGTATGTCTGATACCAAATGTACATTCTAAATTCTTACTTACATAAGGCGGCCATGCCTTTGTAAAAGTAAGGGACGTTCGGCAGGGAAATGGTAATGACTGCCAGGTGAAGAGTAAGTTGCTAATAAGGTATTATTACGTGCTCCTAGTTCCCACTGGGGTGTTTCGTCTTGTTTACATTACATACACCAGAATGTACCCAGTAAGAACTATATCTGTTAACTAATGTGTTATATGTATATGCTTAGTACTACAAAAAGTTTATATGAGAAATTCAAAACCTTTCCATCATTTTATTTAGGGCTCCTGCAGAAATCTTTCGCATAATCGTTTCAGGTGTGAGCAGTTTTTTCTTTCTTTTACACTGAATTTGCTAATATATTATACTTTATGTAGTTGTCTCTTTTCAATCAAATATTATTATGCGATTAATAACGTGATATATAACGTAAAGAATGGCATATGGATATCGCTAATATGCAAATGTGTTGGTTTTTATTGACAATTTTCTAAGTGTATTGGAGAATGCTTTAGGTCGGTCTTCCTGGGTAGGAACAGAATAGTCAGAATTAGTTTGGAAATAGTACTGAAGATATTATAAATGTGCGTATGGGAACGCCTTCTGACAAGTTCGGACTTTCATATTGTGTTTGAAGGACTAATACATTTTAAAACTGATTTGAAAAATCTTAGTTCGGGAAGACAACTATCATTTGCTTAGGGCCATTTTTTCAAGTCAATTTTAAAATGTATTAGTCCTTCAAACATAAATTTTGTTCTCAAAAAGTGTGTTTGAGGGACAGATAAATTTTAGAAACTACTTAAGAAAACTGCCCTTAGAATTTTTAATTCGAATGCAAGTACAATCCTGACCGGATCCGGTAATTTGAGAGTAAATGCATAGACTTACGGCAACACTGGTAAAAACGGCCAGATGTTGTCTATTGTACAAGTAAGCAAACAAAGCGAGCGGGTTTGGCGTCTGCGGTAGCCGAGTGGTGAGAGCTGCGTACTACAGCAAGTCTGTAGGTCCTGGCATCGATCCTCGGTTGGAGCGATTGCCAACCAGTTTTGTGTTATTATTATTTATTTTATTTTATTTCATTTATATAATTTTTTTTTATTTATACATATTTTGTTATTTCTATACATATCTTATTTTATTTTATTTTCTTTTGTTGTATTTTTTTCACATTAGTTACTTTGTTAGTTAATTTATTTTTTTACCACCAAATTCATAAAAAAAAGAAGACTAACTGTTTTATAAATCGAAAATTTGTATGAAAATGCCAATTTATAAAGCTCTTGAAACCTATCTTATTTTTTATGAATAAAGGCCAGTATTCAGCTCTCAAGAAAAGAAAAAACTCCATATAAAATGACGTACAGGAAATGGCTAAGAAATTTTCTTATGTAAAATTTGCTTGAGGCAGTACGCAGTTCAGTTATCAGTGTGGCTTTAGGCCTGGAAAATCCACCATAGACCAGGTATTC
>NW_016190161.1:0-3805 GCF_001687245.7 Rhagoletis zephyria | reverse complement strand
AATAAATCAAACAATTATGAATAAAAAGATTTCAAGTTAAAACAATTTGGTTTAACGAGATTTATTTATTTCAAAGTGATCAAAGTTAGAAGCAACAATGCTAAATTTAGCAAGCGAAACGTAACAACCGCAAAATTATGCAACAAATTTGAATACTTTATTTTAGTTATAATACAAAATCAAAATCAACAACTGAACAGAAGTTAAACTTGAAGAATAAGCAAACAAGTATAATATACTATATAAATATAAAAGCGTAGTAAATGTTAAATAAAATTTTTTTTGAAAAATCAAAGAGAAAACTAAGCAAACCAAACCATAACCTTCAGCACTGGTGGCGTAAGAAGTGCAGCTGCAGCTGGAGAACGCCGAAAAGTAGGCAGCAAGCGACACTTTGTCAAAAGAAACAGTGTTCAATCTATATTCGGCCGCTGGTTGATTTTTCGACCGTCAATTTAGAAAGGCCATATCTCTGGAGCTAGGTTTTATTTTTTGTCACCTCGATATTAAAAGTATTCTAATACTCAAGTAATTTTTGGTGGTCGAATTACACTTTATGCCTCATAGGCCAGCAGCTCATCAAAAGTGGCGAAAATATGAAGCCAATGATCGATTTTAAAGAGACTTCGTACGAGGGCGTTTTGGGCTCGCTGATTAAGAATCTGAATACAGATTGGGAAAATTCAAAACGGCGGATTCAGTATGGCGGATGATTTTTAAAAATATTATAAAATTTTTTTCAAGCCCTCTATAGGAGGGATCTCTGGGGTAGCTGATTACTCAGACTAAGAAAAATCAAAATGGTGGAGCTATTAGGGCGGATGACTTCAAAAAGTTATTACATTTTTATGAAACTTTTCTATGCGGGTTTTTTGGGTAGATTCTTATCAAACAATAACAAATACGATCCGTGGAAAATAAAACAGAAAGCTAAAATTCAGAAATCGCTTTGGTATAAGCTAGTCATCAAAGCAGATAAACCTAAACCAGATGGATCTTGTAATAGTAATAGCGGAAACATAGCCAATAGAGCATTCAAAAATCCCGATTTGTTTGCAGAGTGTCTTGGTCTTCATCTGTAGCTGCTCAGAAACTTCAAAATCAGAATTATCAAAATTGAGAGCGACGTTTTAAGCCACTTAGTATCGAAAAAAAAAAATTTAAATAACAATTTTAAAAATTTAAGAAATTTAAAAAACGCATTTTTTCTGAAAAGTTATTTTATTAAATGAATAGGCGTATTTAAACAAAGCTATTTAATGCAATAAATTGTTATATAATACGCGAAGATACTTTTTGTGAATGTCACTATGATGTGACCCGTTCGCTCAATTTTCAAAAGTGAAGTAACAAATTAAAGGGCTTTACCTGAAGATATGCAATAATGGGCGCATTAATAAAACCTAGCTGTTTAGTTCAACTGCTGGCAACTGCTGAGTTCGTCTCAATACATTAATTTTGGGGTTTTCTTCCTCATACATGCCACAGGTGTTGCCATTCAAAAGTGTTCCCTCCACATCTTATGTGTAGAGCGGATGTCTGTTGCCAGACTTCCATTTTCGTCTTTGCAAAAGCAATCCCATGTTTGAAACCGTTTGTTTGATGCCTTTTCTAATAGAATTTTTAAGCCGTATTTCAGCTTTCCATAATCACAATATCTTCGTGCCCTCGTTTATCTGCCACTCGCCGGTATCGCTCCATCATCACGCTTGTCACCATTAATTGCAGTGTGCAAAGATGGAATCCTACTCTTCGTTTATATCCAGGCCATGGACATTTGCTTGTTTAAGCAGGATTAAGAGTCGAATGCGAATTTTCTCCGCTGTCGCATTGCCTGCTTTAACCCACAGAGACGCATACGGACCTTAGCTGCTACAACGAAATTAGAGTGAGAACGCTTGGGACGAACGCTGGAAGCGCCGGCTTTCACAACATGATTACATTCGTTGTTGATTCTTTTACGATGCTATTTAACAGCCATGTTCCGTACCGCGCGAAATCGGGCTGATCGAGATATTGTCGAAGGTATTGTCATGAAGGCTAAATTTTGCGACTACTGAACAAAATATGCCTTCTTTGTCCATCCTGGCGTTAAAGCTGTCAAGCACTTATTATTCGTACGCTTATTCCAGGCACTCACATAAACGCCATTTGTTCTCTTCGCCCTTCTCGAATTCGGGTTGTGGCAATTCGTTCATTGATCGAAGTTAAATCTGGAGAGAAGATGTCGGAGTCTACGCCCAGCCACAAATCCTACACCAAATTTATTCCGTCTCGCGGCAGCTTTGTGGATGTCGCATTGTGCAAATTTTTGTCAACCTTGTAATTTTTCATACCAACCAGTAGTTGGGTAGAGGCACCTTTTACCAAATAAATGATTCTATAGTGAAATCTATAGAGATGAAGTCTCCCTCGAGTTTCGATCGTGTTCAGGCTGTGGCATGAACTTTACATTCCCATTCGTGCCATTTATTCGCGGTTCTAAAATGCACACAGTTAGCTTTAAGTGTAAATATGCATTTATAGCATTTTTTTGCTAACCACTTCTCCTAATAAATTTTTCAATATTAGCAAATTCCATAACTGATGTCTGTTGCATCAACCGCAATAATTCAGACAGACTCGAAGTACAAACATTTGGCACTTCAGAATGCAACATGAGAAACATAGCAACAGCAACTATCGCTGCTGAGAGTGAAATGCAAGAAAAAATCACCACATCATTGCGCGGCAGGGCATAGTAACCAAGCAGACAGCGAAAATTCCAACAGACAGTGATTCCAACTTTTCAAGTGAAGAGGAGCTCCACGCTGTTGAATGTCGATATGCGACGGCTGCACTTGGCTGTAGTAGAGTGGAGATAGACGCATATTGCACTCCAACAGCGAAATAGAAGCTAACGTAAAAACAGAAATATGTATAAATAATAACAACAAAATCTACAAACCATAGCAACGAGTATCGTTCAAGAGTGCTTTTGAAAATAAAGCAACAACAGCAGACAGAGCTTATTGCCATTGAAGCCAGCAGCGTGAATGTAGGGCGAAACATGCAACACTGCCAACACCAGCGCTGGCACCATCCTCAACACGAACACGAACACGAACAACATGAATAAGCAGCATCAGCAGAAACAAAAGTACAACAACAGTGACACCAATAACAACAGAAGCCCCAACAACGCGACATTTTTTTTTTTAATGTTGGTCACATCATTTGTTGGCCATGTTGCCAAGGTGCGCGCATGTAAGTAAGACACAGCTGCAGAGCCACAATCGCTTTGTTGGCATCAGCAAAAAAAAACCTAGAAGCTGCAATCAGCAGCGNCTGCAACTGCAATGACAATACAACCAAGAGCATGTCTAGTTAACAACTCACAACAGTCAAAGTCATAGAGCAGAGCCCACAGCCATTGAGTACAACCCGTACATACATTACATACATATAGACCATCCATCGTAATCGTGGCAATCAGCCGCGCAAGTACATGACGAACTCACTGCATCTTCATGTTAAATAATGGGCAACATGCAATTTGCGCAACAACAACAACAATGCTAGGCTGCAACTAGGACTGCATTCAGCCAACTACAGAAGTAGTTGTTCGAGTGGGCCCAGCACTAAAATTACGGGCATCGCTACATATATGCATGTATATATGTATTTGTGTTACGCTGTGCCTTGTAGGATCCTCTAACGAAGCCAACAGCCCACTATTTGTATGTTTGTAGCACTACTTGTATGTAGCTTCTCTACCGTTCTTTGCCGTGCTATGTAGCTGCCTACTTATCACGTTGCCGCAGAC
>NW_016190160.1:0-3805 GCF_001687245.7 Rhagoletis zephyria | reverse complement strand
TTTTTTTTTTAACGGGTGGAAACCCTCTTTATACACCTCAAAACTCTTTTCGTCTGACGCCCATATGGTAATACATATCGTCGATGTTTTTGCAAATCCGCCCTTCAGCCAATTGCAAAACCGTCTATCTTACTGCACTCAAACATTACAGGAGAGCGAAAAAACGGTTTATTTTTTATTTTATAAATCTGTTGTTTTAATAACGATTTAACGATTTGTATGCATAAATCTCGATGCCTAGAGTTCGGGGTTACCAAATCTCATTTTTACCACAAAGGCGATTTTGGCGGATTTGCAAACACATCGACGATATGTACCTAATAATTTTGCCAATTCCCTTAATTCAAATTGAGTTACATTTTTGAAACAGGTAGCAACCCTTCCACATGAAGTTAAGTAATAAAGCTTTTTTAAAACCATTTCGATCATAACCATAATATAATAATTAATTAACTTTAACCTTGTTGTACATCAACAGGCCAATCCCTTTAATTTGATACCTTATTTTTGAAAATCGAACGAACGGGATCGATCTAATGGCATTGATAATTATATAATTTGAATACAATTTTGTTATCGATATTTTTTATCGATTTTGTAATCGAAATTTTTATCGATATTGTTATAGATTTTGCTATTGATATTTTCGCAACTTATCGAAATAATAAACGATATTTTTTTTATTTATTTTGTTATTGATATTTTAATCGATGTTGTTTATCGACTTCTTATAGATTTTGTTATCGATATTTTTATCGATTTTGTTATCGATATTTTTATCGATTTTGTTATCGATGTTCTTATCGATTTTGTTATCGATATTATTATCGCTTTTCTTGTCGATATTTTTTCTTAGTGTGTGCTTTCGTTTTTGAGTTGGTTGTGATCTTGACCATACCACGTATTCTACGTTTAAATTTAGCGGCTGTGCTCGCCTCTTTATACCCGAGCGCACTTATGCACAAGGGTATATTAAATAAAGAAATCGATTAAGCCATGTCTGTTTGTCCGTCCGTCCGTGTGAACGATAACTCGAGTAAAAATTCAGATATCACAACGAAATTTTGTGTATAGGTTTCCCTTTATCCAATTGAAAATGGGCGAAATCGGACTGTAACCACGCCCACTTCTCATACAAAGGTATTTTCGAAAAATGCAAGATACAATATTTCAGTAAATATTGGATGCAAATTGTTGAAAATTAATATGTGAAGTAGAATTTTGGTAAAAATTGATATTATTTTGAATTTTTTGGAAAATGGGAGTGACCCCCCACTTATGATGAAATGCTGTATCTCAGTAGCCGCTTCATCAATCCTTGCCAAACTCGGTACGAGGTCTTGCCTAGGGTCTAGCTAAGAAATCTGTTGAAAATCTTGTAAATCGGGCAATGACCACGCCCACCTACCATATAACGGTAATTTACAGAAACACGAAAACTGCGATAAATCAGTAACTACTGAAGCTAAGTAACTCAAAATCGATGATTGTTATAACCACTTAGCAGAAAATTAGATTATTACACATTTTTGGATAGCGGGCATAGGGCCCTTATGTGTATCTGGGTAACCGCTTTATCAATTTGTACCAAACTCGGTTCACTTAATAACCTCGGTACGGAAAAGCAATTCGTTGAAAATTGTTTAAATCGGACTAAAATTGCACCCACTTCCCGTATAATGGTAAATTTCAGAAATACGAAAACTCCGATATTTCAATAACTGAGGATGCTAATTTACTCCAAGTTAATAGTTACAACAATCTTTTAACAATACATAAGAGTGGTATAGATCTTAAGGAATTAGTCGTGGTACCGCCCACTACTTGGTTCAATTACTTCATTAAATCTAACTCAACTTATAATCGAAAACGTTTTAAATCTGCAATAAACCATACCTGTTTATCATGCAAAGGTAGTTTAGAGAAAGTTGAAACGACGATATTTGGTACCTGCGCCGGGTATATTCACCAAATATCCGCTCCGATATCATAGCATTCACACTGAATATGTATATACATGGTACATGCATACCTAGATGCTGACATATGTATATGAAGGATATATACTTATTTATATGAAAACAAAGAAACCAGCAAAAATAAAAAGATTTCTAAAAAAATCAGAAGGCGACATATGTACTTCTTCTTATTTGGCGCTGTAACTGCCCTGCAGGGAAAGCTACTAGTTGTGAACAAGAATTCTACCAGTTTGAGTTTCAGCTCAATTAGTTCACTTTCTATCCTTTTTCAATGTTAGCGACTGGTATTTTTAACATTGCGATGTCCTACGAAATGTCAATTGTCAGGCTATGCGTCAGCATCTACTAGTAGAAATACTAGGAGCATCATACCAGTTGATGAGATAGTCTGCCAATTCATGCCATAAAAAGCATTAGAATGCCTTTTTGCTCGCGGGGCTCCAACAGTCGCAATGGCCGACAAAGCAAAGCACTCGCGTGGTATGCCTGAGGTACCAGGTTCAAGCCCTGACGCAGGGAAAATTTCTTTATTATATTTTTTTAGTTTATAATATTTTATTTATGTATATATTTTTTATTTAGGGTTTTTTTTGTTTTTCTTAAATTTAATAAAAAAAACATTTTTTTTTATATTTGTTTCTTTTTTTTGTAATGCAACTAGATTTTTAAGTTTGTTATTTGTATTTAAATTGAAATAATTAATCCTACTTAAATTGATCTAACTTTAAAAATCTTAACCACCTCCAAGCGGCCTGAACCTGCGATCCCAGAGCCAGAACCAGTAGTCTGCACGTGACGCCACAGCCGACATTTGTAAGAAAAGCAATTAATGGCGTTTTATTTTAGGCTTTGGCCATTCAAAGGCAGATGTCGCTGAACGGTTAAGTTCTTCGAAAATGTCGAACTGGTAGGCACATACTAGTTTATGAACTAGTATTTTTTCTAACTGGTTTTCACTGCAGGGTGCTTAAGCGACTTTGGCCGAGTTCATCATAGCACGCCAGTCGACATGCACAGGCTACAAATTATGTATCGCGTGTAGGAAAGTCAACTCGCAGGAANTCACTGCAGGGTGCTTAAGCGACTTTGGCCGAGTTCATCATAGCACGCCAGTCGACATGCACAGGCTACAAATTATGTATCGCGTGTAGGAAAGTCAACTCGCAGGAAATTACAGGGACTTTCGGTTTAGGTAGCAAGCGGGGATTGGACAATTTTTTGCGGAGAATTGGGTATATTATGTTGATAACTTAAAATAACCAGATTAGACGAATATGTTAATTTTTAACCATTTGTCGCTATTTGGAGTGACTTTTTTCAATTTGAATCGCAATATCTCCACAACCAGAGTTTTGCTAGATATAAGCCATACACCAAATGAAAGCTAAGGTTTTGGGCTGTACCGGTTTTTGAGAAAATGTGCGAAATCTATATTTTCAGCATCCCGATTTTTCGTTTTCAGGCGATAACGTTATGACATATTTATATTTCAAACTTTCTACTAATACACACATCAATGGTATGGAATAAGGCCAAAGGTAGTTAAAAAAATTGCCTTTTTTTAAATTTCAGGCTCAAGCCACGCCTACAAAGGCATACGAGTCGAAAAATCCTGGAACAAAATCCTCTTAGTTTTTTTTTGTACTTTAATTCCTGAAAGTTTGAACAAAATTAAATGAAGGTACGTACAGACACTGCACACATCGCAAAGCAACTCGTAGTGGAGACACGAACCAAAATCAATTTAGCTCTACATCTTTCCAACCAGTAGCCGGACCACAATTAGGGGATTCACAAGACGTGTTAACCGTCGTAAAATCTTAAGC
>NW_016190159.1:0-3805 GCF_001687245.7 Rhagoletis zephyria | reverse complement strand
CCCGGGTAATTCAATACCCGGGTAGGGCTTCACCCGCTACCCGGGTACCGGGGTAGCTCATTACCCGGGTGAAATCATCAGCCCTAATTTATAGACATAGGAACATGTGTACATTAGGGTGTGCCATAATATAAAGTGATTTTTTTGCCGTCATTCAATCAAAACCGAAAAACTGAACACGTAAATTTATATATCAAGCCCAAACCGCCAAAAATGTCTAAGCGATATTTGTTCTAAACTTTATTTTTGATGCAGAAGTGCATTTAAATGTTCTAGGAACATTTCCGCATCAAAAATAAAATGTTGAAAAAAATTTCGCTTACATCTTTTTGGCGTTTAGTACGCGAAATATACAAATCATTAAAAAAAAACATTTCTGAGACACCCTAATGTATGTATGTCATGTCGACCTCTATACACTTTTTAACTGACATATTTGTTTTTCAAGCAACTATCGAGCATGCTATGTGCAGTCAATAACAATAATAATAACAAAAAGAACAACAACAACAACAGCAAACAAATAGCACACATTCTCGCCCTGTAGAGTACTTCAGTGTTGTCATTCATTTTATGAGTCACTTATTTCGAAAACATCTTCCATCAGTATTCCATTCTATGATATTTGCACGTAGTGGTGAGTATTAATATGCTTGCACACCTGCAGTGTCAATATTTTTGAAAGTTAAGAATTTTTGCAAAGAAAATCCGAGGTAATTTTGCTCAAACGTGCGGGGTGTATACGTAACATTTTTCGATGGCACATCTTAAAATTCATAGTGCAAGACAACTTTTGCAGCACAGCACAGAAAATAAACAACCAGTTACATCTCAATGAAGCTGGATAGAATTGTGATTTTAACTTAAGTACTAGTTAGTATGCAAACATTTGATAAAGTTACGGATTTCTAATGAAAAATTTTTTGACACAAAATAAATTTCAATTTCCGTTTGGGCTTTTAGTTAGTCTTCATTTACATGTTTGCATGCGTGTGTTTTTGCACATATTAGAATATCTTCCTATGCATTTTAATTTCTATTTATTTTAATTAAGCTCATCCTTGCCCAAATATTTATTATACAAAAAGCTCTTTAAACATTGACTAAATTCAAAGAAAATAAACTTTATCGAAAATTTCATACAACTGGCAGTAGTGACGCCAAGAGATTGGTTAAAATATAGCAAGAAAAATTTTTAGCTTGTTACTTTAAATAACAAATACATTTCAATTATTTTAACAATCAACTAAGTCAATAAGAACAGTTAATCGAAACTAGGTTAGCTTCGGAAGGCGCGTACGAGTGGACTCATACTTCCACTCGTAGCAGATTTGCCCATTGTGAATACCGTCAGGTGCACATCTTTCTAACCGAGCCGTAGAGGTCCGATATTTTCACCACCGCTATCTCCCCCAAGCCTTGTCTGGAGAGCTGGACATTGACATAAGAAGGGGTGAATCGATTCCTATTCATCCTAATCCCGACAACTTCAGCAGAAGGAGCTTGAGTCTAAGCCACGAGGATACGGCTGTGGTGTAATCTTTAACCTCAGTGGCAGTAGGGAGTTATACGCTTCTCACCTGAAAGACACTTCAGTTATCAGGCAAGCGATATGATTTCCTTATTTGAAGATCCTTGGAGTGCAGACCCAAGCCGATTCCATCTTTGAGCCGTCGGTGTAGATGGAAATACCATCATTTACCGACAGGCGGCCACCTTCCCAATCTTCCCGTGTTGAAAAGTGTATGGGAATCCTAAAAATAAAATCCCAGTATGGCGTGGTGTAATCACTTTCGATATCTAAGTCGGCCTTCAACTGTTCCATTACGCCGTCTACTATTAACTACGTTCAAGACCGCTGCTTGCCCATAGTTGGTCTGCTTACCATTTTGTGACTGCCTCTGTTACGAATACTTGCAGTGGCTTCAGCTAAAAGCTCGTGTTTAACCGTTATTATATGTCATGTCCACTGGATAAACATCTGGTAAATTTAGATGATACCCAGAAACTTAAGTTGGTGACTCATACCGACAATGAAGCCACACCCCTACCAAATCCATTTCCATCGTCCATAACTCAGCGAAATTTTGGAGAGCCTTCTAAAAAAAAAAGTGTATTCCAGTGGATTCTCTTAGAGCTGCCTCTGTCACATTTAAAAAAAAGTTGCTCTGCACCGCGAACTTAATCGGAGGCTGAAGAAAAGGAGGAGCGTGCAAGACAGGCCTCGCTAGATCTCTGTGCAGCCAATAAAATGTGAAGCCCCATTGGTGGGTATTATAGTCGAGTCGTTAAGAAAAACTTTGAAGAGTTCATATGCCATTGGTGTAAAGTGGCGTCAAAAATATTTATACTATCCTCTTATATGAAGCATAAACTTCTTGAGAATGCATAAAATCTTAACTCAAGAAACAAAGCTACCCATCATCAACGATATACATTACGAGTCCTACGGAATACAGAAACCATATGTATACATCAACACATGAAAACGCCAATGCATTCACCGCCAATGTGAACAACCTTTACTTCTAATGCTCTCACTTTAATTAATATATATAGNATTGGAGGATTTGTGGAGGAAAATGCTGGCAGCTGGGTTAATAGTTGGCTTCACATGAAAATAAATTAAAGTTTCTTATATAATGAGTATTTGGTTCTTGAAAGTCATTTAGTAGTTCCAGGCTTTCTTCTTCTTCAAATTCTTTGAAATGTTCGGATTCCAGTGCTCGTAAAAAACTTGTTGGCACTTTTAGCTGCCCCGTTTCTAGAATTTAATGAATTGAAAATTCTTTGCTTGGGGTTCAAAGGACACGAATGAGAGACCACTTTGACTACTTGCATCATCAAGCCTACTGCTTTTTGTCCTAAAGCTGCGAAGCAAAGCTCCAATGGTGTCAAATATCGCCAACCCATCCGATTCAGAGTCCAAAGACATTTCAGTCTCCGGACAAGTGGAGGATGGGCCTAACCAAGGTCTAATATTTATTGAGTACACTGTTCCATTGTGGAAATGAAAGGTAAAGGCACACTGGCAGAACTCCGTCGTACAGGCTTCGTTCGAAATTGAAAATATAATTATTACAAAAAATTATACAATATGAAGATAAAGATATTTTGCTTTTAAAATAAAAATTAAAGAAAACTAAATTAAAAAAGGAATAAATTTAATTGAAAAAGGAATAAATAAAATAAGTTCCCACAAATTAAATAAAATAAAATAAAAAAAATTTTTTATTACAACAAAGTCCAAAATTTAAATTACAAAAAACAATTAAAAAATAAAAATAAAATTCTGAAGTATGAATAAAATTACAAACTTTGTAATTATATAAATAAATTATATATATAAATTTATGATTATATAAGTAAAAAACAAACAAAAAAACATTCCGACGAACTGATAACCTTCTCCTTTTCGTGAAGTCGGTTAAAAAAAAAAAGAAAAAAAAATACTGCTGCACGAAGCCTCGAGCCTCGGATATCTCGGCCGTTGCGAAATGTGCACTGGAATAAATAATTTTCTTTAGTTTTCTTGTGTAAATCCATTACGAGTATGCGAGTTGCAAATATTAATCGTTAAGAGTATTTAATTGCGTTTCCCAACTGTAAAAACATGTATACGTATGATTCTCAATACGCCAGCTTAAGAATTAATATTCACATAATTTATTTTTCTCTTTGATTTTGAACGCTCGCTTTTACTTCGCTCCTTGCGGATATTTATTTTATAAAATTTTCCATTGCAGATTCCTTTAGTGTTCAGCATACATAACGGGTGATTTTTTTGAGGTTAGGATTTTCATGC
>NW_016190158.1:0-3806 GCF_001687245.7 Rhagoletis zephyria | reverse complement strand
TAGCCGTTTGAAACTTGCACTTCATTAGACTAAAATTGCATACCCAAAATTGTTCTAAAGAATCAGATAAAAAAGTTGGAATTTTTGATGAAAATTTGCGGAATTTACCTAAACTTTGTATAAAGCTTGTAACTATTATTTATGTATTTGGTTTTTTTAAAGCTTGAATTGGTATTTTTATAGAAAAATAACAAAAAAATTAGCTCGAAAAACATTACGAATATTTATTAAAAATCAACACGTGGTCACTTGTTTCAGCCACGTATAACTGCGAACTTAGTTTTTCTCTCTGACGTCAAGATTTTTTAAGGACTATGGAATTTAAAAAATATGATTATTTCCAAAAATTATTTAAAAAATTCAGTGCAATTGATATAAAGATAAGGGTATCAAATATATGAAAAAATTCTGTAGAATTGTAACAGAATAAGTTTTTTAATACCTATCCTTGAAAATCTACAACTTTTTTTTGTTTGAAAAAAAAAAATATTGTTTGAGGACTAATATAGACACGACCACAACATCAAATTTCGTTCTGCAATCTTTATTAACTTGAAAATATAAAATTTATTAAAAGTGCATTTTCAATACCTATTCGTCCTTGTAAACCAAAAAACTTTATTGTGTTTTTTAAATCGAACAGAATATTCTCTTTCACTTGCATTCATTTCTACATTGCACTGATTTTATTAAATAACACTGGTTCACAAGTTTTAGTTTGGTTTTTTTNCTGATAGTTTATGACAAATTAATTGATTATTCCAGTTTTATATTTTTTTATGAAAAAAATAAAGAAACAACCTTTAACAGAAGAAAAATTAAAAAAGTATCAAGTTCTATGCCATATTGTTGCACATGGTATTCTGGAATTTGGTATAACGTAGGACATCCAAAGGTTTATCTAGTCAACCCAATAACTCAAAATTGATAAATTTGCACATCCGTGCTTCTGACATAAGAGCAACGATATGTATTTACTTAACATTTATTAATTTTTTATAGTAGTCATATTTCGACACCCGAGTGGAAGATCGACATATCTCGGCAGCGGTTCGAAAACGGTCTATATCAGAAAACTTTTAAAGAGGGCTTTACTTCAGAATTTGGTTGAAGAACGCCGTATTTCAGAATGTTATTGACAAACACCTTATCCCAGAATTTGGTTTAAGAAGGCCCTATTACAGATTTCAATTCAAAAACGCCCTATCTCAAACCAAAATATATTGAAAATGTTCTGAAATAGGCCATTTGTGAACCAAAGTCTAGGTAGGGAGTTCTTCAACCAAATTCTAAAATAGGGCGTTGTTGAAAAGTTTTCTGAGATAAGATGTTTTCGAAGTGACTGCCGAGATAGGTCGCTATTTCACTCGGATGTCGCTTTGCTTCGAATTATTGGTTCGACCTACGTCTTACTTATTCAAGAGGAAAATATTGCCGTGTACCTTCCATAGTTCCATAGTATGCTCCCTATTCTAGAGTATTTCTGTTTTACTTTGCGAATTGCCTCACTTTAAATTTTCAAGGTCGCCGTGCTACCGCAAAAGCTCACTTTGTGCAGACCGCGAGAACGGGGATGTGATAGAGGTGGTTGAAACAAAAAAGCAGCGAAATAAAACTTCAAGTAAATTGTGCCCAATTAGCATTTACCACGCTAATGAGAGCACCGCAAACTCCAGCCGTGCAATTTGGACATTTTTGCTGTTTTCTTTTAACTATAATAAATGCATTACTTCTACATGTGCGCTTAAAATCTAAAATGTCTTGTTTAACTTTTGGAAACTCACTCGGCCTAAATCTGTGGCGACATGCGCATGCGCATAGGCGAGTGATGCTGTTAGGGGAGATAACTAACTTTTCAAAAAGTTCGCTTAATTTGTGCCGGACAAAGTCATTACAAGAGGCGCTAATTAAATTTACGGAGCGAAAATAAGAAGAAAAAAGTTAAATAAGCAGCAGATACTCATGCTTACATACATGTATACATATGTGAGCAAAGTACATGCTACATGTTTGACGGTAAAATTATATGTGCATAAAATGATTTTATGCAAATAACAAAGTGTACATAGTTTTTGTTTCTTACTGCAGTGCTGCAACGTGTTCATTTTGGAATACAAATTTTAAACTTGCTGAAGATCTAAAAAAATGAGAGGCGCAAAAACAGCGTGCTGCCATACATAAAAATTTTCCCCACTGTTAACTTCATTTGCGCTTACCATTGTCCACTGCGACACTGCGTGATTATTCAATGTTTTTAGTTTCTTTTCTTTTTGGGTTCCAAGTATCCCTAGCACTTTTGCGCCTAGCAGCAAATTTTTTACGCTTACCTGTCAGCAATAAATTCACATTAATAAACCAGAAATACTAGTTGGATATTTGCTGGAACCTCCGCAATGTGTGCAAATAAGTAAAAAGTGTAATCACCGAATGCATTTGCGACAGCTTTTTTCTGATTACCTTGCTGGCATCGCGTTGCATGTGTGCGCTATTGTAATGCATTTTTGTATGTATGTATGGATGTGTGTGTATTTGTCATGGTATTAGCCGGCAAAATGATATGCAAATAGGGATAAATTCATCATCATCAGCGTTGAGTGTGCGAAAACAAACAATAGCCACATGGAAAATTCTACAAATACACAAATGCACTCGATTTCCAAAAAGCAGATGCAAATTTTTAGAAAGGGATGTAGATAGTATGTTAGCACCCCAACATTAAAGAGCCAAGCAAGGCTGTTAACATTCTAATCTACGGGCTCGACTGAAAAAAATAGCCAAAAATTGGTTAATATTACCAAATTCAAACTTGAAAAGGAATCATAGTTAAATTGGGTTTATATTAACAATGCCATGGTGGATATTTTCAACAATGATGTGGTAATCTCAACCACACTTTTGTTTGAATTAAACAAATTTTTGGTTGCTAATTATTGCGTTTGCACTTCACAGATGCTTTTTCACAATTCGGAGATAAAAAGCTAGAATATTTAAGACCAATTTTTTTTGGATTTATTTAATTTTATAAATTAACTTTGTATATATATACGTGGTATTTTCTGTAGAAAGTTTCTGAAAAAAATTAAAAAGACAGGGTTGCCAGATATATCAAAAATTTAAAATTATTCAAAACCTCCACAGCATACCTCAATTTATATAGAAAACAAAAACCGTTTGAGGAGATAACAAAATATTTTTAGAGTGGGGTTACCACCCTGCTTAAAAGTTACAATAACGTTTATTAAAAAAATGTATGCTTATTTAATATCACAATATGGGTGTCAAACGGAAAGTGAACAAGCTTTAACACTAAATGTTTTTGAGTATCAACTAAGGTCATACATTTAATAATTTAATTTATATTATTTGAAGAAACAAAAATACGATTTTTCTTGAAAAACTTTAAGTGGTGCGTTTTATGTTAAATTGTTTTAAAAAAATTCATTCATGCGACTAAAATTGATAAATGGAGTGTAAAAATTCTTTTAAGTCCAACGAATGGGGAAGATCTTATAATTTATAAAAATATGGCAACCCTACTCAGAAATAATACATTACAGGACATATAGATGCCAAATCCTTTGACCTCTCAGGTTTGGTAATTCAATGAAAAAATCTTATAATGTTTTAGACAGAGGGCAACCCTATATAATTTCTAAGTACTAAATATAATTCTCCGTTTAGTAATTTTCGAGATTAGCGCGTTCAAAAAATCTCGAGTTGGCTTTATACTATGTAAGGAATTCTATACTTTTTCATTTGGTATGTCATTTTGTTATCCACCAAACGGTAAATAATATAATTTTTTA
>NW_016190157.1:0-3806 GCF_001687245.7 Rhagoletis zephyria | reverse complement strand
TACCAAATTTTTTTCAATCTATCTATGTAGATTAGACCACTTCAAAAACGTAAATAAAAAATACTGTAATGCCCCCGCAATCTGACCCAGATTTTCGTATTTGACATAGTAATGATCTTCCATAAATCTCCCGTCTCTGCAATAATTCTAAGAGGTCGCGCATCGAGTGTTTATTTTGTCCATAGGAATAACACGTAATATTTAAAATGATTTATTCTCTTTTGAGGTCAATATATTTTTCTAGGAACGATAACAACGTCGGAAAATTTAAGAATACATTGATTACATGCAATTTAAGTGTTATGCAGAGTCATATTCTTTAAATTCCCGTTGTCTTGTTTATCGCTTGGTACGGGGTATTTAGATTTTTGACAGTAATTTCCCACAGTTTTCAATGGTGGGTAATTAAATGAGGAACGATTACTATCTCCCAGCTATGTTAAGATTTGTATTCCCCTTTGTCAAAATATTTCACTACTTCTCACAGAAAAAAGTTACATTTATAGTCTCATAAAAACGAGAGTGATGGATGACTCCAAGATAAACCTCAACCAGTCGGATGGCTCCCAGTACGTTAGCAGAGAAGAAGTGAAGATTTGGAATCTGAGACAACAATATACCGAAAAGAAATCGATTAAGCCATGTCTGTCCGCCCGTCTGTCCATCTGTCTCGAGAAAAAATTAGATACGTTCACGAAATTTGGTAGGTAAGTTGCCCTTTATCCAAAGTATGTTGGGATTGAAAGGGGGCAAAATCGTGCAATAATAATGCCCACCTTTCATAATAATAATTACCAGGTTGAACGAGCTTTACCCGGAGTGCAATATATATATGGATACAAAAAAATTGGATTTCGATATCTATTAAGTGAATTCCTTACTCTAAAATTTAGGTGGAGACCCTATTTCGAAATACGCTGAAACAAATGGTGCATATCTTGAGTGTATACGTACTGTGTAGGCATAAAAAATGTTGATTGAAATTAACAAAATACAAATTTGTATTGCATAGAAGCGTAGCGACCCTGATGGAGAATATTTTCTGACCAAAGTTCTCTACAATACCTTTTAGATAAATTGTCTAGAATCGAACGTAAGTGGCAACCTTACATTATTATCCTAAGGTATAACATTTTACATATATATTGTTTAAGCAACTTCTTTTGGCACCCGTGAATAGTAATATTTTACCTTTTTTTCTAAACAAAAAATTAGAGAGATATTCGATTCAAAATAAGTGGCAACCCTATTAAAAAATATTTTTGAATTAGGGACATTTAAAATATCTTCCATTTGATACCCATATTATGGTGTTTTCATTAATTTGTAGCTAATTTCGAATAGGTGGCAACCTTATACGAGGCTTCTCTGAATAGATAACCTTAAAAACCAAAATGTTATCTGTGTACAAAATTTCATCAAAATCGTTAGAGCCGTTTCCGAGAACCCCATGGATATATACAAGAATTGCTCGTTTGATGCAATATAAGATAATAATAACAGTATTTTTGGAATTTTGGGGAATTTTTAGACAATGGGCGTGGCACTGCCCACTTACGCCTACATGAGTGTATCTCGGTAACCGGTTTATCAATTTCTACCAAACTCGACACATTTATCAACTTTGGCGCCGGAAAGCGATATTTTTTACTTGCGCCGAGTATAAAAAGTTCGGTTTCGCCCGAACTTATACTTCTTTACTTTTTTATTCAGTTTATTTTAAAGATGGAAAAATTGAAAGGGACAATCAAGGGTTGCTTGATATTCTCAAATAATAGAGATCTGCGCTGGTCGTTTCAATTTATTTTTTTAATATTCGTTATTCTCCATTTGAGACGAATTGTTTTTAATCTTCAATAACACCAATGCCTGCCCGTAGAAACAAACCATTTGTTTTAAATTTTTGTATCCAAGCAGAAATGCAATTGAAGTTAGGGTAATAAAAACCAAATCTGCTTTTATGTTATCATTTGTAAACAACGGCAAAGAAAGTAAAATTTATTGCGCCAAATTATCTTAAGTGGTACGGAATTTTTAGGAAATATGCTACGTTCCCTACTATGGATGTAAAATCTCAGATGTCAAAACTCCTTGGACACTACTTAATAACAATTTATTTCTTGACCGATTTCTTAAAAGGTCCGCACTTAGCTTTATACATTGAAATAAGCAAAATAAGCATGATCGTTAAAAAAAAAGCTTGGAAACCCTGAATAAGCAAAATAAGTAATTCCAAGCAGAGGCTTAAGCTATATGTATGTAATCGAATAGAAAATGACAACTACGGAAGTTTAATGTACAGAAATAAAATAAAAGGTATTTGAATTTGTTGGTATGTCCTTTATAGACTCCAGAACTCTTGAACCAATTGACTTCATATTCATAGTACATATTTTTACTGGGGTCTATTGTGAATAGAGAAAAAAATCCGTAGGTGCCGCCGGAGTCGAGAAATCCGATTTTATTTATATTTAGAACATGTATTACCCTTACGAATGGCAATATTTTTTTCAAAAAATTATCCCGGTAGGTGTCGCAAGAGTCGAGATTTCTCTAAAAAATCTATTTACAGTCTGATTTGATGCAAAGTCAGAATACGTATAACCCTTATGAATTGAAGTAATTTTCTTTGAAAATTATCCCGATAGATGGCTCAGGAGTCGAGATATTTCGAAAAACCGTATTCACAGTTCGACTTTATTCGTATATTGGCCACGTATTTTCTCATAAAATTGGTCTGATACGTGTCACTGCAATGGAATTTTTGAGCGTATATTAATAAGGCAAAATAAAACATTTTGATCCATAAATTTTTCGATAGTTGGAATTAAAATCAAGCAATACTTTATATGCGTATGTATGTATATCTAAAAAAGGAATTTATAGTCAGGTATAAATATTTAAGTTTTAATGTCGCCAAGTAGGAATAGGTGTTGAAGGATGGCAAGAAGTATTCTTCTCTGTAACATTGGTTAAGTATTTATACACTTTTCATCGTATGAATGGAGAATGATTCTACTTACGAATGGTGTTGGTTAATGTTCGCGAACCTAACTTATTTAAGGATCTACGTACGGTGAATGGTCATGTATGTGAAACTTATCGAGAAGCATGCCCACAACTGCAATTGCTATAAAATGATGCACAATGGGTGACAGCACTTTAAGATGCTTCGCTGTATAGTCTTCCGCCAATAAGTTTGGTAGCTTTTTTCTCAGCACACCAGAAAGAATTGTGTCGTAAATTCAGGGACAAAATGACTGAAGACATACTGCACAACGACGAAACGCTGCAATTTTCCTGGGCAATGTATAATGAGGCATTTAGCTTGAAGACAAAAATTTGGAAATGAATAAAAGGTTGGTATGATTTATAAATATTATGTTAGTTACAAGCTAAATAATTTAGGGAGAGATTGAAAATATGATTCGCAAGTACATTTGACATCTAAAGTATATTGGATATTTTCGAAGGTACATTTGACACTTTCTAAACTACATTGGTTTTTTTTTCTAAAGTACATTTTAGGTTTTCTAAAGTACATTTGTTGCTTCTAAAGTACATTTGACTTATCCAAAGTAAACTTAGCGCTTTCTAAAACCAAAATTATGCTTTCTAAATAACCCGATTTCAAAATTTTTCAACACTTTTCGTAATAATGCCATGAACCATACGTTTAGCAATGTTATGAAAGATGAAAGATTTTTCGGATTCAAAGTGGCGAATAACCAACTTTTAATGATTTAATGTGCATAAACAATAATATAATAATAATAATAGATTGGCGCTTACACATATGTTAGTGT
>NW_016190155.1:0-3806 GCF_001687245.7 Rhagoletis zephyria | reverse complement strand
GATTTACCATATTTTCGTTTATTTGCTCACAAAGAACATCACATTTCATACTGCTCAACATTGTATTATGTTATCAACATTAAATTCAACAGAATTTTTACATTCCGACTTGAACTTTTCTAACGCTGTTAATTTTTCGTCCGCGAATAGTTTCCACTTTCAGTTTGCACCTTCTCTATCTATCTAAGTTCTCTGATGTGGTAAACAATTTTGAAAAATTGGGTTGCCAGATATTTTAAAATTAAAAATTATTTAAAGGCTTAATAAATTAATTAAGTTTTTTCATCAAAACTAAAAGTGTTTGAAGAGATTTAAAACCATTTTGGTATGGGGTTGCCACCTTTCTAAAAACGGGTATTTAAAATTTAAGGTTTTGTTTTAATACCAATGGAAGGTTTGTACACGCCCAGCAAAGGTTTTTGAAAAAAACATACTTTAATTCACATATATTTTTGGATAGGGTTGCCATTTATCTATAATAAAAAATTTTTTAAATCATGCTACATGTGGTTAAGTAACGTATGGATTTCAAATAAAAGGTGTTAAAATAAAGCCAAACCTATATATTTCTGGATAGAGTTGGCACCTATCTAAAAATTTAAAATGAGTGCGATATATCGTCGCTACCATGTGCGAAAATGCATATTACATCAATTCACTTAACTTAAATAATACCTCATCTTAGTTAACAGATGGGTGGCAACCCTACTTAAAGACGTGTTAGTCCAAAGCTTAAGCGTACACCTTTCGTGTGATAAATAAGCTTAAATTTTTAATAATCATTGTTCTATTTTTAGAAAGATGGCACCGCCGTTCAAAAATATTTTTAAATATGTTTAAACGCGATTAGTTTTGATGAAGTAACTTAAATATTTTATTGATTTTTAAATAATTTTAAATTTTGGAATATCTGGCAACCATATTTTTGAAATTTTTTTACCACAAACCTTCAGAAAGCATCGAGTAGAATGCAAAGAAGAATTAAACACATCCATTGAGCTGTTCGCGCAAACATAAACTAACTAATTCTTGTATATATGTAACAGATAGAATTATCGGTTATTAAAACACACTTTGTCAAATTTTTAAATTAAATAAGCTATGATGAAATTTTTTGAAGACTTCTGAAGGGAAATAGTCTTATTCGATCAAAAAATATTTATTTTTAGCGGTTTTATAGCAATTCTATGAAAAAAATATATTTTCCCCATGTAAATTACATGGGAAACTTCAAAGCCGATTAGATTAATATTTGTGAAACATTTTTTAAATAGTACTGAGTGAGTTGGCTGAGTTTTCTTGTGACTATGCAATAACTCAGAGTTGAAAAAGATATAAATTTTTTTTCGCCGAGTTATCGCATTTTGAAATTTTCTTATTTATCAGTAAGAAACAAAAAAATATATTTGACATGTCTGACAAGGATATGACGATAGTTTTTTTGGGGGGCCACGTACTTCAACAACTCAACAACGAAAGACTTGTAAAGGCAGAAAAAATCAGAATCATTTCTGTTTCCACCAACTTCAATAAATTGCTCGGGGAAAAGAGATTTGGCTACAACAATGAAATCATCGCTCATTCGTTTTGAGTGTCTCGTAATTTTTTATAATGAATAAATAAAATGTTTAAAGGTCAAAGGAAAAAATAAAAGGAATACATCATTTATGAGCCTTAAAAAAATTCCTGAATTCAAAACGAGGCGACCTTTTATATATAACTTTTTTCGTAAAATCTATGCAAAAAAGCAATAGGGTATAGGCAAATATGCTGCCATTTTCAGGGCTTAAAATATTCAGGCTCAGTGAGTGCCATGCTAAAAAAAAAAGTATGGAGCCATTAGTCAGTCGCTAATCATAAAATATCTTGGGCATTTCATCAGCCAAACTACACAACTTGCGGCACCTTTCCACCCAGAGTTCCATACCGCTAAGATGGTACTTTTGCTTGCCTTGCCTTGCCAGATAACCATTTAGTGTTTTGGGACTCCCTCTGTTCAAGTCCAGGAGTGAGTCAAAGTACCTCGAATAAAGAGTTATAATGGACTTCTTTAACGGTCTTTTTTTCTTCCAACACCTACCATTTCTACCTATCGAAGAAAGCCAGGCATCCTACAGATATTACATATTCCAAAATAAACTGCTGGAGTGGAATTTATAGTTTTCAGTCAGTCATCTTTCATCCCGAAAAGCTTTTTTGTGGATATCACTTTGGAAAAAATACGATACTTTTTTTAATGGTGGGGCCAATAAATCTTTTTTGTTGGCTTGTATTTAATGTAACCAGTCATACTCCGACGGATCAATCTAATAAAAAAAGAGCCGCTGGCTTGAGAAAGTGTGGCGTCTGGCATTGGAAAAAAATATAGAAAAATTAGGTTCCAAAATATCTACAACTCTTTTCAGCAAAAAGCAAATCATTACAGACAGATGAAAAATGGCGCGAATACGATCAGTTAAAAGGTAAATACGCGTCGCACATTTATAAGCTGCAGGCAATAGCAATAAAAAAAAAAACAAAGATAGAAAAGCATTCGAAGAGATAAAAGCTGAGTGAAGAAACATAGTTTAACTTGTCTTATGGAGTCCTACGCACTAACGTGCTGGGGAATGCGTTAAGTACTGGCCGGAACTGCCATCAGAGAATGCAGACAGGCATATACTNTGTTTTCAAATCGGTTAACATCTAACCGTACTGCCGAAGCTTTGAAGTTTACCATATATTTCAATGTGGAAAATACACTTTTTCTTAGAAACCCTACAAAATCGTTATACATTTATATTTTCTGATCGCATAAAAATATTTCCCTTCAAAGCCTTCTACCAATTGAATGACAATGCAAAATGACCTATTAAAGTCTATTACAAGCATCCCACGTTTTGCATTTTAAATCTCATAAATTGTTTATGACTTTTGCTGAAATTTTAAAATCAAATCTTATCGAAACAAATCCTATGGGAAACTATTTTGGGATTGCAGATTTTCGAAATTATCGGGACTTGTCGATATAATCATCGATATTTTTATCGGTTTTATTAACGATATTTTTGTCGATTTTGTTATTGAAATTTTTATCGATTTTGCTTTCGATATTTTGGGAACTTATCGATATAATCGATATTTTTACCGATTTTGTTATCAATATTTTTATCGATTTTGTAATCGATATTTTTAACGATTTTGTAATCGATATTTTTAACGATTTTGTTGTCGATATTTTTTACTGATATTGTTATTGGTTTTGTTATCGATATTGTTATCGATTTTGTTATCGATTATTTATCAATTTTTTAATCGATTATTTATCCATTCTGTTATCGATATTTTTATCGATTTTGCTATCAATGTGTTTATCGATTTTGTTTTCGATATTATTTTATAGATTTTGTTATCGATTTTCTAATCTATTTTTATAGCAATAGTATTATCGATTTGGAGATCGAAATTTTTATCGAATTTGTCATCGGTTTCGTTACCGATCCTCCATTTTAGAGGAGGTAGACGGGTGGTCTGGACACCCTGTGTAAGTGATGAGATCCCGGTTTTGAAAAATTAGTTAGTAGAAATTTAAATTTAAATATATTGAAGATATTCCACCATATTTTTATTCGATAAAAAAATATTAATTTTTAAAGACTTTATGGCAATTTCGCGAAAAAAAATATTTTTCCCATATAAAATACAGTGAAACCTCCCTTGGGCGGACACTCACCGTCATTTTTTGTCCGCCCAAGAGAGGTGTCCGCTTAATGGAGGTGAAGCCTGTTTTAGAACTTTTTAATGTTTTAATTAATTGAATAGTCACT
>NW_016190154.1:0-3806 GCF_001687245.7 Rhagoletis zephyria | reverse complement strand
CCCTTGTGCACAAGTGCGCTCGGGTATAAAAATGAGTGAATTGAAAATTTGCTTATGGAATGCTAACGGTTTAAGCCAGCGTAGATTAGAACTCAGTCAATTTCTCACTGAATACAACATAGATGTTATGCTACTGTCCGAGACACGTTTAACAAATAAATATAATTTCTCNTACTGTCCGAGACACATTTAACAAATAAATATAATTTCTCCATACCTGGATACAAATTCTATGCCACAAATCACCCAGATGGTAAAGCTCATGGAGGCACAGCGGTGCTGATTAGAAATCGTCTAAAGCACAATATTCTAGAGTCAAAAGCAACAGCCTGTCTGCAAGCAACTGTCATATGCTTACGCAACCGCGACCGAGACTGGAATCTATCGGCTAATTATTTCCCACCGCGATTTTTAATTTCTGAAAATGACTTTAAAGATTTCTTTGATAGCCTGGGTAATAGATTCCTGGCAGGAGGCGACTTCAACGCAAAGCATACGTACTGGGGATCACGCCTTATTAACCTAAGAGGGCGGTAGCTATACAATACCATTATAAACAGACACAATAGACTAGAGGTCACATCTCCTGGTAAACCTACTTACTGGCCCACCGATATATAGAAGATACCAGACCTAATGGATTTCGTAATTACAAGAAACATATAGAGAAATAACATAACAGCAGGAACTCTACCTGAAATATCATCCGATCACTCCCCTATATTAATAAAATTATATGAACAGACCCAAAATATCGAAATTGAGCTTCGTCTAACTTCAAATAACACCAACTGGCTTAAATATAAAAAGTACATCAGTAGTCACCTTAAATTAAACGCTGCACTTAACTGCGAGCGTGATATAGACTCCCTTGTTGAACATTTTAAAGAAACCTTTACTTCAGCCGCTGGCCTGGCAACACCAAATCAAGTCCAAGTACCACCTACGCATACATCAGTTACAAATACCGAAATAGAAAAACTTGTGGCAGAAAAGCGGCGCCTAAGAAGACAGTGGCAGAGCCATCGCTCACCAACCTCACAGCTACTGTATAAAGCTGCCAGTAGAAAACTGAAACAAGCACTCAAACGTGCAGAGGATCGAAACTTGCAAAGGTACATTAAGAAGCTTTCCCCGAATTCTACTGAAAGATACTCTTTGTGGAAATCGCTAAAATACTTCCAACCACCAGTGGCTACAGTAATGTCAATTAGGAACCAAAGTGGAACCTGGGCTCGTAGTGAGCAGGAGAGAGCCGAGGGTTTCTCACACCATTTAAAGAATGAGTTTCAGCGAAACTGTCCAACGAACAACTTCAGGCTGCCACGGCTAACCAAAAATACAAATGAGCTATACACACCTAGCAAGACGAACTCTTTAGAAGTAAAAGCTATAGTAAAGCAGCTTAATCCAAAGAAATCGCCGGGTGCTGATTTTATAACTCCGAAAATGCTAATAGAGCTACCGAATGTTGCACTAGCAATTCTTTCTGACCTTTTCAACGCTATCCTCAAATTCGGTTACTTTCCGAAATCATGGAAAAGGTCGAAGATAATCATGATAGCCAAACCTGGAAAAGACGCAACACAGCCGTCCTCATACAGACCAATAAGCTTACTGCCCTGTCTTTCCAAAGTATTCGAAAAAGTACTCCTATCAAAGATATCTCCCTTTCTCCATGAACGCAATTTAATACCAGCACACCAATTTGGCTTCCGAGAAAAACATGGTACAATTGAACAAGTTAATCGAATTACAAATGAAATCAGAAGGGCATTTGAGCTCAGAGAGTACTGCTCCGCAATTTTTCTCGATATGGCACAAGCATTCGACAAAGTGTGGCACGACGGTCTTATANAACAAGTTAATCGAATTACAAATGAAATCAGAAGGGCATTTGAGCTCAGAGAGTACTGCTCTGCAATTTTTTTCGATGTGGCACAAGCATTCGACAAAGTGTGGCACGACGGTCTTATATATAAAATTAAAAAATTGTTGCCGCCGGAATTCCACAAAATATTTGAATCATACATAACTAACAGAAAATTTGCTGTTAAAGTTTCTAATTTCACTTCAGATGACATGTCGATAACGGCTGGCGTTCCTCAAGGTAGTGTACTCGGGCCTATGCTGTATATCATCTACACTTCAGATATTCCAACTAGCAAGAATATACTCACATCCACCTTCGCTGATGATACCGCCGTAGTAAGTCGTAACAGAGCTTCAAGAGTTTTAGAGGAACATTTACTACGCATAGAAGAATGGCTGGCTAACTGGCGCATAAAAGTCAACGAACAGAAGAGTAAACATACAACATTTTCACTCAGACCGCAAGTATGTCCCCCAATCAATTTAAATAATGTCCATATTCCACAACCCAATGAGGTGACATATCTAGGAATACACTTGGATAGGAGGAGACTAACTTGGCGCAAACACATATCAACCAAGATTACACAAATGAAGCTAAAGTCAGCTAGCGTGAACTGGCTTATAAACAGTAAATCAAAACTGAAACTAGATTATAAAGTACTTGTATATAATACAGTGATTAAGCCTATATGGATGTATGGTATTCAACTGTGGGGTACGACCTGTGCAACCAACATTGACAGGATCCAAAGATTCCAATCTAAAACGCTAAGGGCCTTAACGGGAACACCGTGGTATGTCCGCAATGAAAATATACATAGAGACCTTGGTATACCGATGGTTAAATCTGTAATTGACAGCAGCAGAGAAAAATACAAAATAAAACTGCGTAACCACCCAAATCCACTGGCAAGTGGCCTGTGCAACACAACAAATATAACAGGCCTGCGAAGAAGAGATCTACCAACCTTTCATTGAGCGACGTTAAACCAACAGGGCTAAACCCCAGGGTTTGAGCTACATTATTGTAAAATTAGACGTACGATTTTTAAACTTGTTGTTAGGCTTAATAGATGTAAAATAAGCAGATCCAACAAATAAATGCAAGTATAATTAAAAAAAAAAAAATATCTAAATAATGGCGTTTTGCCTTATAAAACTCTGAAAGAGACAGTTGGGCAGTGGGTTATTTATTTACATAAACACTTGGCCAATGGCAACTATGTATTTGTACCAACCCTGTACGCTAAATGGCAAGATAATAGATGAGAAACACGCGACAAAAAGTAGGTGTTTCCGATAAGATATCTGAATTTTTATATAGTATATGTATTTGATACAACCTTTATCATGTTTTAGGTATTAAAAAATGGGGTAGTGATGGAGAAAATGCGTAATAGTATTATAATAGCAGATAGAACTAAAAAGTAAAGTCTAACGTTAGTGTAAAATATTGAACAGAGAAAAATCGATATCATTTTCGAAAAGCGTGGCTCAACAGTTCGGTGCTCTACTACAACTGAAATGTTTGTTTATTTTTTTTAATTTCGCATTTCCTTTCATTTTCTATTGAATCGGCAATAAACAAAAAAAACGAAGAAAACTCTATTAAAACCAGGGCAATGTCATTGCTAAGTGTTTATTTTCGTATGAAAACATTTGTTAGCACTTATGCGGGTAAAAATATGTAAACAATCCACATGGAAAATCGTGTATGTTTGCACTATTTATATTCATACATATTATGTATGCATGTACATATGTTGATTTATTAACACTGTATTGAATATGTTACTTATTTTCCTTGGGAACAATACAAAAAAGAAGAAGAATAAAAAAGAAGAAGTAATAAAAAATGTAAACAAACATGTAGGGTTTTTAAAAAGAAAACTCACTTTGTTGACATGCAAGGGAGGCAAAACATAAACATA
>NW_016190153.1:0-3806 GCF_001687245.7 Rhagoletis zephyria | reverse complement strand
TACATACATACATAGCCTGATTGAATGAAGTTATCGAAAGGACTGTTGAAAATGCAAATAGAATCAATGTGGCACGCATGCATGTGAGGCCATTGAGGCGAGACGCCTTCTCGGCTTGCAACACTTACGAGCGCGCGCTAAGTCAATAAGAGTGTTGAAGAGGCGGCAAGACAAGCAGGTGGGGTGATGATGAACGGTAATTTGATTTGAAAAACGTGTGACACGCTGCTGTGACGCTCAACTAAGTAAGGTACTACATACACCCATGGGTAAGTGTGAGTGGCTGTAGATGCTACTGGCTGCTGCTGGGCGACGATGATGAAGATGATGCCTACCTTTGGCTGACATGTACATGGACACGTTTCTGCCTAATGGAGTTGCTCGAGTGGCGTGCAATGCAAATTAAATTAAATTGAATTAAAATAAAATAAATGTAACATTTTATTAAGGCCATTAACGTGCATTAGCTACGCGCACACACGCGCGCACATATGCTTACACGCCTATGAAGAGCGCCTTGAAGCGTTACTTAGAAAGGTGCAACACTTATAGTTAGTTTGTGAGTAGCGCGCGCGGGCGCGTATTGCAAAAGGATTCGCACAGGCACGCTTTGAGTTGTGAAAGCAGAGAAAAGAAGCATTTGCTATAGCAGCAAAGGTAGTTGAAAAAATTAAATTAGGTGCTAGAGCACTTAACGTTGCGACTGCAAGTATTGCATGCTGATGAAGTTGCGACTATTGCCGCTGGCCAAGCGCTCGAGCGCGCCTTAAGTGTGTGTGTAGCGCAGGCAGTACTCAAAGAATCGACGCTGCCGCAAGAAAAGTTACCGGTTTTTATTTAATAAGAATAAAACATATATATACAGAAAGACTTAACATTAAGAAAAAATAAAAATATATGAAATTTACACTTTCCACTTGCAGCGCGCGCCCGCAACGCACCACAAAGTCAAACAGTTAGCGCGTTCGTCCGTGGCAGAAATTGGGGAAAGGCTGACTGGGCTCGCTGGCTGACTTGGTTGGTTGGCCTGGGTGCAAATTAAAAAGAAAACGCAAAAAAAAGAAAGCAAAAGCCTCCTCAAACACTCGCGCGCGTCACAAGGATCCACTTTTCACGCCACGCCACACTGGACGCACAAGTGACTCGCGTGAGTGCGCGCGCGCTTGAGAAGAGAACGCGGCGGCGCTACCCGTGTAGGTGGTCGCTCTAACGTGGTTGGGCGCGCGCGCAATCTAAAGTGCATTGCTTGGGCATGAGACGTACGCAATTAAAATATCCTCGCTTCGTAACCAAACATTCAAGAGGCCATGAAAACTCTTCTTATTTGCCGCTGACGGCTCACGGCTGACTGCTAGGTGTTAGATTTTGAGCTGTGATTTCGATTTCGGTGCAATTGCTGCAAATTAACACACAGACGCTGAGCGCTGTAACGGTGCTTGAGCGAGCGCACACAGGAAGCACAGGTACCGCCAGGAAGAGTGGCGTCGCTAAGGTAGTGAGCGTGAACGCTGAAGATGAATTTTGAAGGACTGAAGCATACTTTAGGCACATACGCCTGAAAGCATTAGGTTAGGTGGGGCGCTTGGTGCCAGCGGTGAGAGTTGGGAGACAAAGTCATCGGTGAGTTGCAAAGAGTTACTTTGCTACATTTGAAAAAAAATAAATACTAAATATATTTTACTTCACAGGACTACGGGCGCATTGGTGCGTTGAGCGTGAACGAAACGACAGTAAAAAATAAATCAAATAATAATAAAAAATAAAACAAAGCAAATACTTGGAAAACTTCAAGGAGAACAACGGCTATGGAGTTTGCTGCCAACTTATGTAGCTGGCAGGGAGTGGTCTGAAAATTCGAAAAAATTTGAAACTCTTTAAAATGAAATACAAACGCTAAGTGGAAGGACGTTCGCCGCAACCCTAAACTCCAGTGAAGAAGCACTACATACAGATGCAGGCATACTTATAGCGCTAACTTGCAACATGAGCCAGCGCAAATAGTTATTTGTGCAAATAAAATTTTAAAGTGCTTGACTGCTATAAAAAGTGGAATGAGTTAATTGAAAGAAAAATTACAAAAACGAAACCCAAATCTAAATACGGCCAACAGCTCATCGTATACCCAACAGACGAGAGAGGAATACGGCTAGATAAGTTGATGAAAAACTAGTCGGAATGCTGCGGAGTACAGATCGTTTTAGTCGAAATGAAATTACGCCACCAAGACCAACAGAATGGTGTTCATATAAGAAGTCAGAAAAATTCACTAAAAAAATTCTTGTCCTGTACACCAGAAGTCAAGGGTCCTTTCTGTGGGATGTACATACATGCATATAAATTACCTCTCCTTAACTGGATGCCTGAGGGTCTTTTTATGTCTAAAAAGAGCTTTTTTTTGATAAGTGTGTTTGTCTAGTTTCAAAGTGTCTAAGATTGCATCCAAAAAGCCATAATTATTCTTCGATTCCTCCAACCGGATTCCCCTTAAAGTTAGCTGCGGTTTTTCTCCTTCCAAATGTCAAAATTACACAGGGTTGTATTCAAACATAAAATATTTTAAAAGTATTAATTGTTTTTACAAGATATATGTTGCTTTTTACAACAATAAAATTGAAAAATTAAAAGAAAAAAATTCAATAAAAAAGCAAAATATAAAATAAGTTCCTGAAAATTAAACTATAAAAAAAAATATTTTTCTTTTCAAAACCAAAAAAAAAACTAAAGATAAAAAAAAAATATTAAAAAAGGTAGGTTAGGTTAGGGGATTCACTTAGACATTAATTAGATTGTCCATTGTGTTACCACATTACACAGGTTCTTTGAAAGGCAACTAAGATATTCTGTGTTAAAAACTAAGAGAAGCGCTGGGTGCTTAGAACAAAATTCCGCAGGCAGCTGATGATTAGTCTTGCGAATGCCGGGATGAATCCACCTCATCTTCCAAACAGCTGTGGCAATAGGGATCTGTGACGATATTAAGTCGCACCGCGTGGGTTCCTAAAGGACAATGTCCGGTCAGTACATCTGTGAGAATCGAGAGGTGGCGTTTAGCCAGCTGCAGAAGCTCCCTTGATCGCCCGCGGTCGACAACCGGCCAGAAAGACCTTGCAACTTTGCATGTGAGGGTTTTCGCCCAGCGCTCGCTGAGCCGACTGTGAGCCCATCTGCCCAGAAGCTGGCCACAGGTTGCCAACAGAATGGCCACGAGGGTTTCCTGTCTAGCCAATTTATCAGCCCTGCAATTTCCAGTTATGTAACTGTGTCTTGGTACTCAATTCAGCTTGATTTGAAATTATTCCGAGGCACTTGAGAGAGAGGTCAGGCATTCCCCGAAAAGTTTCGATCGTACCATAAGCGATCCCAGCGCTTTCGCGAGTTCCCGATAATAGACCCCTCCTCTGACTCTCCCGTCCAGCTTCGATCCGTCCGTGAATATGTTTATTGGACCCCTATTCCAGAGACTGCCATTCTCGCATTCGCTCCTTGGAGGAATGTGTGTGGAGAAGGATGCGTTTGGGGCCAGCCTTGGAATAAGCCGGTCCAATTCTTCCGGTAGGAAGTCAAAACTTTTGAGAATCGTCGAGTGGCCGTGTGCTGTGTTCAAACAGAACCCAGAGTTTTTGAGCCTAATGGCTGAGCGAACCTCTGCTACTTTTCTCGCGATGTCAACAGGTGCGACGCTGAGTATAGCACTAGAGTTGGAGTGGTCCGCAGCGCCCCGCTGATTCCAACGAGGGCTGCCCTTGCACGCGCTCTGGCTTCCTAACAAGAGTAGACTTTTCCAGTGAATTCCACCAGACAATGGC
>NW_016190151.1:0-3807 GCF_001687245.7 Rhagoletis zephyria | reverse complement strand
TATTATTCCCGCTGAGTTTTTCTACATTTTTTTTTTACTTGCTGATTTTCATGTTTTTGTGTTTTTTTTTTGCAGCAAACATTTCTATAAAACTCAAGCGCTTAGCTGCCCCTCATCCTCACAAACAACGAGTTTCATCATCATCATCTTTTTTTTTCGTTGCTGCAAAAGGACACTTAATGCGTGCTGCACTCGGAAAGTGGAGCGGAAAGTTTCAAGAGCTGTCCAATTGCCATCGCTCATTAATGATGCTCCNTTTTTTTGTTTGATGACCCTCTCTCCACGGCGCTTTAAGGTACTTACATTTAAACAGATTTGACACGTTTTTTACAGATTTAAAACTACTTACTGGTAAATAACTGGCGAGAGATTTCTTTATTACTGCAATGAAGCTTCATGAATATTACCTAAAAGTAGAAAAAAATTCGTTGTTTAAAAAATTTAATTAAAAACTAGGTAAATGTTTTAAGAATATAAATTGCTTGAAAAAAAAATTAAATCTGCTAGGACAGATTTGAGCATTTTGTCTAATACATCGCTGTATCGGCTTTTGTTTAAGTGTTTAAGAGCCGACAATAAAACAAAGTGAGCTAAATAAATAAGAAAGAATTCACCTAGAGCCCGCACAGACCCATTGTCATGACTAGAAGAGGATTTTCGCACAGCCCTACCTAAATATCCTGGAACCATGCTAATTTTGCTAATATTTATACTCTCTAATGGAGTTTTCGATGAGCTGTCGAGTTTAGTTGAAATGGTCCTTTGTAAGTATGGAGCATTCGTATACGGCTTCCACTTTTAAATTACTAGTAAACTCTTTGTTAGTCTAAAAGCCTCACTCAAGAACAGTTTCTCAGAGTATGGCAGATTCTGTCCTAAGGGATATTTAGTTCGCAGTCTCTCCTGTCGGCAAAACTGGTTTGGAATTCCACTTCCGAAATCCGATAACAACAACTTTTGTACTCCACTCTGTCCAAAATGGTAGTGGATGTCAAGGAAGACAACCAGAGACACTCTAAAAAAAAGTTTTTTATCTCCGTTGTCAGAGGCATTTTTAATCAACAAGATCTTACACAAGAAAAAGTGTAGAGCTTCTAGCTAAATAGCTTATCCTGACGACTTTCCCATGACCATGCGTGGTAAGTATCTAAAATCGATGAGTGAAATAGGCGAGAGTTCATTAAAAGATATCCACAACTAGACAAGAGAAGCTCAAAGTAAAAACAGACTTTTTATTCATTTACCAAATATCTTACAGTTATTACGAACGGAATATCGCGTGGTGATTCATTATAGAAGAGATTACTTAAGGTGGGTTCCAGTGTCTTATATTTATGCAGGAACACGTTTGGTAAGACATAAGGCCTATCTCCTCGACACAATCACTGGAGATACCTATTAGTCATTAAATCATTAACGTGGATGGAGTCTTGGTATGGTGGCCAGCGGTAGTTAAAACGAAGTACATACATATGACCTCAAAAGGTTTGGGGTGTGCACAAATGCTTCAGGAGCTATGGACAAAAGGGGTGGTTGCGGGTCACTACCACGGCAAAGGACTAGAGAATTGCTAAAAACTAAATAAAAAGGCTATTTAAACTAACATTAAGGACATATATAAGTATATGTATTTTGCACTGACCACGGATACTGAATGTCTTTTTAGTATTGATGGGGCGACGGCTATGCTATTCTGTGTGATTGTTTAGCGTTGGCCAGACTTACAGGGCAGTTCTGGCTAAGATAGTTAGCGTAGTTGGAGTCCTCTTAGTTTCTTGTTTTTCCAATTAAATTTTGTTTTTAATTTTCTGTTTTTTATTGTTTTAACAAGAACACATTTTTTTATTTATTTTTTGGAAACATATTTTTTCTTCTTTTTTAGATAATTTTTTACTTTATTTTTTATAGTAATATTTAGAATTTGTTTTAAAAATAAAACATATATTTTTGTATTTTATTTGTTTTTAGGAACTCATTTTTTTAATATTACTTTTGTTCTTTTTTATTTAATTTTCGTCTCATTTTTAGATTTTATTGTTTTAAAGCCAAAAGTATATGATTTATTTAATTTTTAGAAACTTTTTTAATTTCTTACTCTTATTTTTATTTCATTTTTAGATTTTATTGTTTAAAAAGAATAATTTTTTTCTGGAAATTTCATTTAAATTTAGAATTTTGGATTTTTTCCACTTATCTAAAACAACGTTTTTTCTTTCTTTTTTGATTACATTTTCCTTGAATTCTGAGATTTTGTTTTGTTTATCTATTTTTTTTTCTTTTTTTAAATTAGGTTTGTTTTACTTTTTAGATTATATTATTTTAAATATTATTATTATTTTTTTAATTTCACTTAAATTTTAGGAACTTATTCTGTTTATTTTTTTCTATTTTAATTATTTTTTCTTTTATAATTTATTCTTATTTAAATTTTTTTATCTCATTATTTTAAAAAGAAACATGTTTTTAATAGTATTTAATTTTTAGAAACTTATTTTAATTTTTTTTTCCTTTTTTCTAATTTAATGTTTTTTTACTTAATTTAATTTAAGAAGAATTCAAAGAAAACTATTTTTGGGAGAGGCTATTTGATCGTAGTATTAATTTCGTTTGTGATTATAATTGTGCCCGTTAGTTAAAATTGCTTAAGTGACTTTAGAAGATTTGACCTTAATTAAAAATTAATAAGTTTCCCTGGAAAAGTAGCATATTTTTATTCAGCATTTAAGCTACACTTATGGCTATTTAATCGTCAAGATATTGTTAGAACCCCAATGAAATATTGTTTCAAAGGTAAAACAGTCTATCTTGGCTTAACTTACTTTATCTGACGGACACAGATGTGTGTTATGGATGTTAGTACAATCGACTTTCCAAAAAAGTTTAATCTTCCAAAATATATTTCACGAATTTTCGTATTCCTTACTGCCAAATGTATTTTGCCATTCGCAACACACAAAAGGAAATTTTGTGTACATACGCATATCTATATACAAATTTTAAGCAAATTTTATTTTTAGTTCCTTTTATTTAAATTTTGTATAGTCAATGCCTGCTGCCAACTCGAATGAATATTCCTTAAAAATTGCATTACCGAAAATATTTATTTCTTTTATGTTTTTTGTCCCAATGCCCAGCTTGGTAGTATTTTCTTTTTACCCGCATTCAAGAGAAACCTTGTGACCACAAAACTACGCCAAAAAGTACATACTTGTAAAAATTATACACACAATCGCACATAAGCTTACACTAAACTGAACACTGAAACTGGAATGTTGCCAAGCTAAGACGAACGACGAACGCTGCTTGCTTGGAGCAAAGAAAAAAATTCTACACAAATACATATGTATGTGCATACATACGTATATACAAACACTAAGTGTGACGGAGTATTGCACAAGTAATAGTCATGTAAAACGCCATAAAGTATGCCAAAGTAGAGAAGGGAAAAGTACGTAAAATAAACCCAGCAACAGACGCCTAAAAGCATGCTTTAGCAAATATTATAAAAATAACTTGAGACATTTTGAGCAAAGCGTTATCGTCCTTCTGTTTTTTTATTTTTTTTATTTTTGCTTTTTTGTTTGCCATGAGCTTTATTATGTTGCCTTCAGCGGAAAAAATATNTAAAATAAACCCAGCAACAGACGCCTAAAAGCATGCTATAGCAAATATTATAAAAATAACTTGAGACATTTTGAGCAAAGCGTTATCGTCCTTCTGTTTTTTTTTATTTTATTTTTGCTTTTTTGTTTGCCATCAGCTTTATTATGTTGCCTTCAGCGGAAAAAATATTGGCCATCGAAACAA
>NW_016190150.1:0-3807 GCF_001687245.7 Rhagoletis zephyria | reverse complement strand
TTTCCCCCATACAATATTTTTACTAGTAACACATACTAAATAAAATTTTTTCAGTTCTTCTCTCCACTGTTTCGCGTTTTCGAAACCTTTTTCCGCCATCTGAATACGAAATTTAAAGTTATAAAGCCGTTTGAATTCATTTGCTTGCATTTTCGGTTTACATTTTCATGGAAACACGCATATATGCGAAAGTCTGCGAATCATGGGAGTTTTTCTTTTCTTTAAAAATTCCTAAACTAAGCTAAATAACGTACCTTTACAATCCTTTCATATTTTAAGAGAAATTATCTCTGGCTAATCTGTCGCGTACGTTATGTCGCGTACGTTATTATATATTTTTTTTTTTAATAAAAACTAACCAGAGATCATTTCTATCAAAAAATGGAAGGATTGTAAAGGTACATTATTTAGCTTAGTTTAGGAATTTTTAAAGAAAAGAAAAACTCTCATGATTCGCAGACTTTCGCATATATGTATATGTGCCTTAAAACCACTTCTTTTTTTTGTCGCGTACGTTATCACCTGGTTTTGAACGGATCTTTTTCACACCAAAGTTTCGAGGCTGCTAATTTTTTTCTCAAACTTAGTACCCTTTGGTTGCAACATAACCGTAATCTTTTTTTCTGTAACTTCTATTTTTGATAGATTTACGTTACTCTATAAGCGTACGAATGTCGCGTACGGCTGTATGGAAACACCCATATGAAAATGTAATAGTGGAGTGCAGGTTAATATAAAATTAGTCCGATTGATTGAAAATATCTGTATTTATTGGCCCTTATTATGAGTTGCATTCGATTTCCGATCTTCGCTGGTTATCGAAGATCGAAAGTGAAATTCGTATTATGAGCTATGCAACCGTGTCGAAATTTTCGTTGCGTATCGAATTTTCTGTCGAACAGAATTTTGCTTTCGATGGGGTAGCGAAGTGTTAGAAAATTGTGAAAAATGTATGATTTTGCATTTGTTTTCTTACTTTTGGCGGGTAGACACTAAATCTAAACAATTTTTTTATCAATTTCATGCAGTTTTAACGTCGTGAATACAAAACACAAGCTCGAAAGACTGCTTTACTTGTGAAGGAAAATCCCAATACCCAGTTCGCACGCTCTCTGAGAACAAATCATAGAGCTGTGGATAGTTTTAAAATATTTGAAATAGATTTGGCTCACAAACGCCTCTTTAGACAGTCGGAAGTTTTTAGTAAATCTGTAGACAAATTTCTTAAATATATTTTATGTCAAAATATATTGTAAAGACTACACTTAAACTCTCTTAAACATTTACTACTCCTGGTCAGTTCACTAAACTCTCATCCTCTGACGAATCGTTCAACCCCAGAATTTCGTTGTACTAATTTTTACCACGTTTTTATAAACTTGCTTTCTTTTTTATTTCATTTTAATTTGCACAAATTTCCATAAATATGTATAAGCACACTATTTAGTTTGCTCGATTTGTAAACAAAGCTTCTCAGCGGTGAAAAATATGCTATTGTGAACAACATAAACGAGCAAAGTTCACAATAGCGCTATTCTTCATCGAATGAGCGCCATAATACCAAATCAAAATTCGATCGATCAGCACTTTCGACCACAGCACAGTATACCAGTAGAAAAGGTTTTTGTTTTTGTAGCTGTTTTGTGGTGAAAGTCCTTTATGGGAACCAAATTTCCCCACAAGAAATTGAGCGCATGGTTGCTTTTGCGTCCCAAAAGAATGAATATTAGAAAACATTTAAAAAAAGTCTAAGGTAATACAATTATATGCAACTAAAAATAATCACAATAATTTGCACTTATGATTTAATGTGATAATCATGTGTAGAAATTCTTTTTAACTATTATTTTTCACAAAATAATTTTGCGGATCAGTTTGCTCTGAGCGCTTGTGTTGTTTACCAAGAAAATGCAGCCCTGTTGGTTTTTATTTCTGTATCGCATCGCGGTGAGTTTCTATTTCTTGGTAATTCGGTTTGTGAAATGGTAAACAAATTATTGAAATTTATTTATTTGATGTGTATAAGATTTCATTAATGCATTTTTTTGTATTTTCAGACTATTAATTACAAGCACAGCATCATCAACGGTGATTGCAAGAACTACTGCAATCCCTGCGGTTTTTCCTCTTGGTAAATGCGTTCTGGTCGTGACCAAGGGTGGTCTCCCAAATCGGCCGGGAATAAGGTTAGTCATTTTAAATTTTATATCTTTGTTCGTCGACATTATATGACATGTCATCATTGCAGGCTATTGTTGCAGAACAAAACGCCGCAACCACTGCTGTGGTAAATATGTTCCAGCAGAAGTGCCCACCGCCGTCGGTGTAATGATTTCGATAGCTGAACAAACGCCATCTCCTGGGCATTCCCACAGCTTGCCGACACTATCTATTATATCACGTGTGAATGCAACTGCGGCTTAATTTGGTTATTAACAGTGCAATAGTACCATGTCATTGGCAAAAACACTAAGGGCTGCTGGCACATAGAGGTTGTAAAGTTTTTGGTATTGATGAACATACTCGAAGAAGACAATGGCCGAAAACATATGATGAAACATCTTCTGGCATGCCTTTGACAATCGTTATGTCAGACGGAGGCTTCACATACGATATTTTACACATGGCTGGAATTCGTTAGCGGACAGACCACACATCTACAAAATATTTATCGTTCAGCAGAACGTGCATGCATATTCGATTCCGATTTTAGGGTCGATTACGGAGGACAACCGAACTTCAGTTGGTTGGCCAGTGGCTGAAATGGTATTACCGATGGCAACTAGCAACTGAAAGCTGGCAACTAAGTTGCTATATTGGCAAGTGCGTTTTTGTGGCTGCCGGGAATTTTTGATTGAGATACTTTATTTCTTTTTTCAACTTTTTTTTAAATTGTACCATCTTGAACTTTATGAAACTTAATTATTGCTATTCATAATAAAAAACATTTTCATTTCAGCGGCACTGTCCATCGGCAACCCAACTGAGGTTCCGTTCCCATCCATAATCGTTCCATAAGTTATAATCGCACGAACTAATCAAGGCTATCATAGAATCCATCGTAGTCCGATTTTTCGTGAAATCTACGAAAATGCTATTAAGTTCGAATAGCTACGAACGCAGCCCTTGCTTTGAATACACACGTTCATAGCAGTTCAGATTCAGTGATCGCATTTTCGTACATTTTAATAAAAATTGGACTACGATGGATTCCGCCACCAATATGTTTTCTCCTTTGACAAGATGTTGGAGAATCGCGGCAGCACAGCCGTATACCTACTCTATGCTCTTACGCGCATATGCTAAATTTCTCGCACCTAGCTAAAGTGCTTGACAAAGGCAGAAGGCATATCTTCAACATTATAACTTAAAGTAAAAAAATTTAAGGCATGCAATAAAAGAATCAACAGAACCAAAAAATGTTCTCAAACTAACAAACATAAAAAATTGCACGAATAAAATTCATAATTTAAAATAAAATATCGCAATTGTTTTTTATATGTACATACATATTTACAAAATGAATCTTAAAGCACCCACAGTAAGTCCTAAACATATAAATGACTAATAAGAAAAATAATAAATAACAGTAATATGAAAAAGTATGTCGAGAAATCTCTAAATAGTAGCGAAACTGTATCTCAATAATAACAAATAATTTTAAGCAAAAATTACAACCGACTTCAATGCGCATTCAGGTCATTCTGGTTACGTAGATCCGACTGTCCTCCCTTTTTTCAAATCGTTAAAAAAAAATTAATACGTATTCTACAGAAAAAATCAAGATACATATTTAAGGATTTTAAG
>NW_016190149.1:0-3807 GCF_001687245.7 Rhagoletis zephyria | reverse complement strand
CTGAGCCGCATATAGACCGATAGGTCCTTAGCGTTGCCAGTTGGAGCTCATTTTACGCGTTAAAGTCGACATCACAATGGATTTTAACGTTTTTTACCAATTTAAGTAGAAATTTCAGTACAACTTTTGAGATGTCCTCTTACTTATCGAATTGGTAGGCTCCCAAGCATCTTAGTCCTGTTTTTGACAGTGCGGGACATCGGCGGAGAAGATGCTCCAAGGTTTCCCTGGTCTCTCGCCCCGTAAGCAATCCGGCAATAACTCTGGAGTCTTCCTTAGATAGCCGTAACAATAAGCGAGTATAGTTGCTTCCGGCATTTTCGCACATACTTTTTTCAATTTTGCAAGTGGTTAACTCATTCTATCTAGCCCTGTTTAGGGATCTACGGATAGGTTTCATTCCCTTGCGCCATCCCTCCTCCTCAATCGTTGTGCCAAACCTTCGTTCTCACTTAAAGCTCGGTGCCTGAAATAGAATTCCCCTGTGGCTGTCAATCTACCAGCAGATTGAGCAGCACGGTTTTTCGCGAATAGATCAATGGGCGGTAAACTGAGGATCATTTTAAGACCAGCTTTGGAGTTGGTCTCAGCGCTCCCGTGGTGCACAGTGCTGCGAGTCGCTGAACCTTCTCCATTGGTCCGAGATATGATGACTCTTTCGTGGCATTTCACCACAACAAATCGCCACAGAGCGTACTGGTCTGACTATTGCTGTATAGCACTAATGCATCAGAGAAGGTGATAGACACCAAGCGACTCCCAGCATTATTTTACATGCATAAAGGGTGCTACTGGCCCTTTTCACCCTTTCATCAACATTGCGCTTCCACAGCAGCTTACTGTCCAAGACTTCTCCCAAATAATTTGTGTGGTCTTTAACTGACAGCTAGATGCTACCTAGCCTCGGGGGTCTGCACACTGGGACCTTATATCTTCTTGTATAAGTTCTGTTTTATCTACGTTAACCCCAAGCCCCGCTCGAGATGCCCATTGGTCAATGACCTTCAATGCGCTGTTCATTACATTACTGTTACTATTACGGCTATGTTGTCTGCATACGCCACTAACTTGGGCGCTTTCTCCTCGAATTCCTTTATTAATTTGTTGGCTGATAGTAGCTACAATAGTGGTGAAAGTACACCACCTTGCGGTGTGCCTCCGCATGTCCGTCTGGTAACCCTTGCGTCGTTCCACTCCGCTCTTATTTTCCTGTGACCTAAAAAGCTTTTAATCCACAGCGAAATAGCATACGCCACTAACTTGGGCGCTTTCCCCTCGAATTCCTTTAGTAATTTGTTGGCCGATAGTAGCTACAATAGTGGTGAAAGTACACCACCTTGCGGTGTGCCTCCGCATGCTCGTCTGGTTACCCTTGCGTCGTTCCACTCCGCTCTTATTTTCCTGTGACCTAAAAAGCTTTTAATCCACAGCGAAATAGCATACGCCACTAACTTGGGCGCTTTCCCCTCGAATTCCTTTAGTAATTTGTTGGCCGATAGTAGCTACAATAGTGGTGAAAGTACACCACCTTGCGGTGTGCCTCCGCATGCCCGTCTGGTTACCCTTGCGTCGTTCCACTCCGCTCTTATTTTCCTGTGACCTAAAAAGCTTTTAATCCACAGCGAAATAGCAGGTTCTACGGCTATTGATTCGATGCTATTCATTATGGCTTTACTTAAGACATTATTTAATGCTCGGCGAATGTCCATAAATACCCCTAGAGCATATTCTTTGTAGTCAAGAGCCTTCTCGATGTATTATTCGAACGAGTGCAGTGCAGTCTCCGCGGACTTGCCCTTAGTGTACGTATTTTGGGCCTTAGCCAAGATTCCTGGAGGCAGAGTGTCCCTGATGTGAGTGTCCAGAATTTTTTCCAGAGTTTTTAGAAGGAATGAGGTCAGACTTATGGGCCTGTACTCCTTAGAGAAAGCTGGGTTGCTCATGCGTGCCTTGGTTATAAAGACTACCCTCGCTTCCCTCCATAGTACCGTCACAAAGCTCAGCACTTAACAGTCCAGAAATATCGCCTTCAGCTATGGTACCACAAGGTGACTTGCCTTCTGGAGCAAGGCTCGCAATATTCCGTCTAATCCCGGGGGTTTGTATAGCTTAAAACTATTAGTTTCTCATTTTACTTAGGAGGAAGTAATGACCTTTGGCGGGATGCTAATCGCTAGGTCTGTCGAGTCCATGCATCCCGGTAAGTGGGTGCTGACTAGGGCTGACGATACACGGGTACCCGATTACCCTGGTAGCCGGGTATTACCCGATTTGCCCGGGTACCCGGGTAATTACATATGTATGTTGGTGCCGGTTAAACGAGAAACAGCCGGGCAATGCGACAAAAAGCTTCTTGTATATAAATATAGATTAAATAATCCTTTTGGTGAGAATAAATATTTTTTCAGTGAGACTATTTTTTCTAGTAAATTTCTACTTGAAACTTCAAACTTAGCTCAGAAATCGAGGACAATGCAATATAAAAGATGACTTAATCCGCTAGGTGGCGCAGGAGTCGAGATATTTGTAAAACCCGCATTTATAGTCTGATTTGGTTCATATTTAGAACATATCCTCACTAGACACGAATAAAGGCGCGCTAGTGTTTCGGCGAAAAACGACGCATGCAAAAATTTTACGAAAAAAGACGCTTAAGAAAAACTTCGGCGAAGAAAGACGCTTAACCTAGTTGACGGTGAAGAAAGACGCGTAATCATAGATTTATACTTGGCGAAGGAATGTCACTTCAGCACTATTCCCCAAAAACTATTAACGGAATGTTCATACTATTACACCCGCAAACATAGTTGACCGCGAAAATAAGTTTACGCGTCCTTCTTCGCCGTCAAATATTTTAATGCGTCTTTCTTCGCCGTCAACTATGTTAAGAGTCTTTCTTCGCTGAAGTTTTTTTTATGCGCCTTTTTCACCGTCTACTTTTGAGCTCGCGCCTTTATTCGTGTCTAGTGACGGTATATTACTTATATAAAAAGAAATAAATCCGAAAAAAATCTTGCTCATAGGTGGCGCAGGAGTCGAGATATTTGGAAAACCCGTATTTAGGTTCCGATTAAATTCACATTTAGAATGCATATTGCTTACATGAAAAGAAATAACTACACAAAAAATGTTGGCAGTTATGTGGTGCGCGAGTCTATATAATAAAAAAATCGGCATCTGTGCTCCGATTTGGTTTATATTCAGAATATGTGTATTACCTATTTAAGTTGAAATATATTGAAAATTTTGTATGTTTATTTCAAATCTAGCACGTTAGGTAAAAAGTGTAGCTAAAAAGCAGGGTGGTGAAAATTTGGTCGCATTGAAAGAAATGGACGGAATGAGAAATATACAGACAGTATAATATTAATTGCAAGATTTCAAAAGTCTAAAAAGTAGAAAATAAAATTATAGTTAAAAAACTAAAAACACGTTTTTATTAAAACAAGAACTAAAAAGTATAAAATAATTTATAGATATAGCGATTCCGTTTAAGAAGAANTGATTGGCCCGTAGTCATAGTCAAAATAAAGTCCACTGTAAAGTTAGTTGCAGTTTTTTTTTACAGATATCCCATTGAAAACTATGTCAAAAAGCTGCAACTAACTTTACAGTGGACTTTATTTTGACTATTTTTAGCTAATTTAAAAAAGTTAAATTAAATCAAGTTAGGGAACTCCGTATTCTTCTTAAACGGAATAGCTATATCTATAAATTATTTTATACTTTTTAGTTCTTGTTTTAATAAAGCATGTTTTTAGTTTTTTAACTATAATTTTATTTAAAGATTGATTTACGAAAAACTTA
>NW_016190148.1:0-3807 GCF_001687245.7 Rhagoletis zephyria | reverse complement strand
CTTGAATTTTGGCCATAAATACTTATATTCGAACATACATACATACATATCTGCATGTGTGTTTTTGTAGGGGAAAAATGTTTTGCACATTTGATAATTGCGCGTTTTGTTATTTATGTAGCTTAAAATGCAATGCTATTTGTGCACTTTTTGGCTCATTGCATGGACTCTTACCGGCCACTGAATACACACTAACCTGTGTATGTATATTAGGCATATGACTTTTTTTTAACTATATGTTGAAAAACCAACAACAATACGGGTTTTGTCAAAATTTGATGCAAAAAGTTCCCCTTTATATAGAACTCCGTGAAAGAAAAAATATCTACTGCAAAAAGGACTGCGATCAGAAATCGGTTTCTTAAATTCTATTACTTAAAATTTTTTTTATTTTTTTTTTATTTAATTTCTTTTTGGAATTTTCCGTATATACATAGGTACATATACTTTATTTAATTTATGCAATTTTGATATGTAGAACTGAGCCTGTATGTTTCTTCTTTCAAGCAACACTTTTTCTCGAATTCCATGCGGGAACTTTTTGTACCAAATACAAAATAAACCAATAAGTCGCTTTCAATTTCCAAATTGGTACAGCTGTATCAAGGATGTCCCAGAAGGGTTAAAAAAAGTCATATGCCTAATGTATGTACATATGTATATGCATGTACGTATGTACATAGATATAGATGTATGACCGCTAATACATAAACGAAAGTAATATTTTTTGCTTTCTATGCTCGTTCGCGTTTCCAAAGCCACGCACAGCTGTGCCAAAAAGCCGCAGTCAAAGTGGTTAACCAAAATGTACAGCTGAAAATCGAGGTTTTATATGCCAAAATATTTGTGACAATGTAAATATTACTGTTAAATCTTACTTGTTTGCTTATCATTTGCCGGCGGCTTTTGTTTTGGGGTTTTAGCGTTTAAAATTACCAAAAGTGATAAATGCTTTAAACTTTGCTAAAAAAATATTAATTAGATACATATGTATGTATGTATACATAACACATTAATAAATAAACCTTTTAAATATTGTTATGATCAAACATTAAAAAAAAAACGCAATTAGAATAAACCATTTGCTTGATGTCAGGATTTCTATAGCGCAGAATAAAATATATTAAATAATAACTATAACCGAACCCAACAGAGGCTGGAGTGCGGTCATAGCAGTCCTTTCTGTAGTCCGTTATGAGCAGTCCAGTCCCGGTGCAGTAAACGAGTTGAGCAGGAGTCGCCTTGATGTCTTTTTTGGAACCTCTCTACCATCCCGTTTCCATAAGGGTGTTACGCAGTTATTCGCAAGTGTTGAATACCAAGTACTGGCGATAGTTCTCGGAAAAGTGTCTATATATATATGTGGTCCAATCTTTGTTATGGTAGGCTGTATCTTTCGATCGGTGAGACCACATGCCTATTCGCTTTTGAACGTTCACAATGTTGTGTAACCAATCGTGCTGTGGCTTATCTACTAGAGTGTGCTAAATTATGGAATTTCGCTATATTTAGCTGCTTGACGGTGGTAAATAATGACACGCTATGCACCAGGAATGTCACAATGTTAGATGTACCGGTTATAGGTATTTTGATGAGTTTAAATTCAAACTGTAGTGGATACTTTGCCCCTTTGCGGATTGATGATTGTAGGCCTTTTAGTTGGACCTCATCAAGTAGCCAGAAGTTGTATAATCCAATGTCTCCTCGTGATGCATAGCTGTCATTGCTACGATTTTTGTCTTCCACTATACAAGCAGTCTCCTGTTATCAGTCCTATTATTAGTTTTGAGTATATACATGAGAAGCTGGTGTAATAAGTTGATTTCCTGTAGAGCAATTGGTACGTCCGTCGCTAGTGTCCAGCATCTAGAAGAGTACTATCGTTTCTAGCTTGTCAGATTTTTGTTTACCGTCAAAAGTTTTGTGCCCTGAAATCTGATATGGGTGGATAGTTTGTCATGGATAACATTCAGATTGCCTTTCTACTATCCATAACGGTCTTCAAGTAAGTAATGCTTGAAAGACGAGGCTTTGTGACTTCCTGACCGGCACTTTAAAAATTACAAAAATTTTAGTTTGAACAAGTAAAAAAGTCTAAGTTCGGGCATATGTGGTCATAAGTGGACAGTGCCACGCCCATTTTCCAAAATTTTATTACAAACGTATTTTTCGCTAAAGAATTATTATAAAAAATACTCCAGCCGTACGGTGGCTTAAAGGACCTGCAATATTTTAGATCAAATTAGTTGCTGATATTGGTGGTTTTTAGCCGAATACGTACGTTTATATAGCGAGTCGCTTGCTTCACTTACTGGTAAACAGACGCTGCAAATTTTCGCCTTTGAGCCCTTGAGTCGTATAAGTCGGAGTGTGGCACCACTGAAACTTCCTTTCTTTCTGCTGTGTCCCACTAGTATTGGTTACCGCATTTCGACGTGGGTTGCCCAGAGGGCGCGAACGAGGCCGCAAGAGTCGGAATTAAGTACAGTCGAGCCACTCTAACTGCATACCCCAAAGAACCTCTATAACCATTGCCATATATCTTTGGTAATTTAAATTTCGAGAAATTATTTAGCGCCCATTTCCGATCCGATCCTTCGCTTTACGCCCCTTTGGGATCCGAATCACTAATTACTTAAGCTTTATTGTTGTATACTTCTAGGCACCCACGTTTGTGATGTTAGACACAAGGAAAAAGCGAAAATGCGAGCATCACCCGGTAGAACAGAGGCCGCTACCAGCGTTCGTAAGAACAGCAATACCGCAAAAATTCATCAGCTTAAATAAAAATTTCAACTTACTTTGCTCATCCCGTTCGATTTTTAGGTCTCCCTCTCCAAGTACTCGCTTCTGGCTCTATTTGTCTGCATTACAAGTTTAGCATCACCATTGTACTCGTTTTATAAATAAGTATATGTATTTGTACACTAATATTAAAGTACTTAAAAGGGCATGCATTTTTTCTTACTTCACTTAGCTTATCTGCCAATTCAATTAAATACACAAAAGTTTCAATTAAGGAAAATTACCAGGATCAGCAACAGTGCTTATGCGATTACGTCAGGCGAATACAAGGCAAAGGTACAAATACAAAAAAAAAAACAAAAAAATTCAAAAGAAACACGGGAATTGCTGGCGAAAAGCTATGCAGCTACTACAGAAGCGCCATGGCACCATGGGCGTATGAGCACTAAACATTTGTCTGAAGCTGTAAGTAGAGCGCGTAACTTTTAGCCGCTGCTGCCACTTTTGTGGGTGTAGTAAACGATTGAAGTTTCACCGATTTTATTGAACTACTTTTTCGCGCATTTAAAAAAAAAATGTCAACAAGGCAACAAGCTATTCGCGCAACACCACCTACCAAATGCACGCTAATTGTATGTGTATTACGTGCGACGCACTGTGTCAAGCAATCAAAAGGGAAGAAGGGAAAAAAGAAGCAAGTGATTGATAGAAAACAAAGTGGAGGAATGCCGGAAGAAATGGAGAAATGCTGCTGTGATAGTGAAAGATTGCGGAATAAGAAATGAGAGGGAGACCGCTTGTTGCCTTTATGTGGAGTGTAAACAATTTGGCGGAGCAAAAAAGGTTAAAGCGATCATTTCTAGAGGGCGGCATAATGGTGTTNCGTGCAATAAGCGTTTTTGTGAAGCTCTAAAAATTACAACTACAACATTTGAACATAGCCCCCATACCTTAAGGTAAGACGTATTCTACGTCAAAAAATGTCAGCAAGGCAACAAGCTATTCGCGCAACGCCACCTACCAAATGCACGCTAATTGTATGTGTATTACGTGCGACGCACT
>NW_016190147.1:0-3808 GCF_001687245.7 Rhagoletis zephyria | reverse complement strand
TATTAGCAATGGCTATCCTTTCTAAATCAAATCAAACCCAGCAAGCACAGTTCAGTTCGTAGAGTTGTCTTAAGAGCCCTCAGAAATGATGAAATTCACGCGCTATAATGAACTCCCTCCAATTCTTTTTACGTTCGGATCCCTTTTCACTCAATTTAGCTTCAACAATTTGTAGCATCAAAGAAGCATTCAATTAAGTTTTCCATATTTGATATTCAACTTGCAGTCAAATAAAGTAGAAATATGAAAATAACCAGACTTTTATTCATTTCAGCTATGAATTTTAAATTTAACCAAAAACAGTACTTTGAGCAACCAACCAAAAAACTGACAAACTATAGCAGAAGTTAAAAAAAATTTAGCCACCGGCGCTACAAAAAACAAAACTAAGCCCTGGGCTCATAAACAAATTCATTTTTCTGCCTCGTGCATTATTTGACTTTGCGCGAAAAACTCGAAAAATGCTAGACTGCATCATATTCTGACCCATAGAAAGCGATAGGCATTGCATATCTGGTGAAGTACCACAAACGCATAAGCGCCACCAGTAAAATTGTGTTGAAAATAGTATGAATAGAAAAAATTAAAATTTAACAATTTTTTCTTATGGGTAACGAAATCAACAAAAAATGGGTTTTCAATGAAATGCATCGAGCTGCTTGCTGCATGTAGTCACAACGGGACTGCTGAAATATGATACGCACAAAATCCATACGTACATAAATATGCGAGTATGTGTGCTAGTTTTAAAATTTTTCAAATAAATATGTGTTCCCATACTTTCCGTCAAACATGCATAGGTATGTATGTGTATGTGTGCTACAACTTTTATATGCACATACGCCGTTAGCTACACGATACTTGTAGCTTTTTTTTAGTTTTCGAAAAGTTTCTCTCTACTGACATTCATTGCAGTTTTATACTCGTATTTGAAACCCAACGTACTATGTGCAATGTACAGATACTGTATGGGACGCAAAATTTTTACACAAAAGTGTTTACTGCTGTGAGATACAATTAAATAAATGTGTACGCAGTTTGAAAGTGACAATATGGCATTCAAAGTGAGTGGAATGTTGATAAATATTTTCTCATTCTCCCCACGTTTTAAGGCAAATAATCAACAAAGTTATGCAAATTTTATTTTCAGCCAAAAGCATGCATACATGCATGCACATACATATATGCGAGAACGAATAGCACGGACATTCTTTACATATGCACATAGAAAACATCTTTTTTTTTTGCTGTACTACAGTGCGTATGAGCGACATTCACTATGGTTGCGTGCATTTTATCCTCTACGGCTTCACACGGGTGGCAACAATTTGAAAGTCCGAGGCAAAATCTAATTATTTTAACTAAAAAATTCGATAAAATTTGGAATTTTGTAGAAACGAGAGTGATTTGATACCGAAAAGTCGTAGGCAGTTCGAAATTATACCCAACGGGACTGAAATTTGTCTGCTGCCCAAAGGAGCAAGTACGGAGTAGTACAAAAGAAAAGTAAAAATTAATTTTTAAATTTCTAACAATGCTCAAAAATAACTATCATTTTGAGTAGTAACATACCGTATTTTCTTTTGAAAAAAAGTTAATTTATGTACATGTGTGCAAACATGTATGTATGTATGTATGTACTTTCGTATGTATACCACATAGAAAAGAAGAAAAAAAACATGTTTATAAGTACACTTAATAAAACCATCAAAAGGTTACAAAAACGCCATTCTTTTATTAAAACAAAAATATAATAACAAAATTTAATTTTGCATGCATCGCTTTTTAAATGCTTTAGTTGAAGCGCTCACCAAGGGCTTCTTTCTAATGATACACAATGTTAAAATACAATGAAGTATGAAATTAGGAAGGGAGCGCTTACTGCTGAATATGGAGCNCAGCGTTTCTGGCCCCGTTGGGTAGCCACACAATTTCAATTTCAGTATATTCAAACTAGAAAAATGTGACAATAGTTTGCATTGCGGTATTCTTGCATACTGGTGATCGCGGTGATTGTTATTAGCTGCTGGCTGGAGTTCCGAGCATAAACTTTGCTTTCCTTGTGACAAATTAGAAATAAGTGATTCATCGCTTTTATCCATCCAGACTATAATTTCTTATAGATAGAGGCAAATACGTAGTCAAAGGTAACGATAAAGACAAAGATATATGTATATAGGATCGAGGTTAAGGAAAAGCAGATGGAGATGGAGATAAAGATGAAGATGAAGATGAAAATGAAGATGAAGATGAAGATGAAGATGAAGATGAAGATGAAGATGAAGATGAAGATGAAGATGAAGATGAAGATGAAGATGAAGATGAGGATGAAGCTGAAGATGAAGATGTCGAAGGTAAAGATAGAGACAAAAGGTAAAGATAAATTTGACGATAAAGGTAAGGATAAATATAAAAATAAATATAGAGATAAAGATAGAGGCAAAAATAGAAATGAAGATAAGCACAAACTTAAAGATGAGGAAAACTATGAAGGTAAAGTTAAAGATAAAATTAGATATAGAGATGCGAATTGAGGCTGAGAATAAAACTAAGATAACACAGTTCTGCGAAAGTTAACATTTTTGCTCCTTCCAATCTATATACAAAATTATTAAATTCAACTTTTCTACTACATTCCTTTTTCTTAAAAAATGCCTTACAAAATATCAAATAAACCAAATCATATGCTTTCTTATTTTATATGTCCCTTCAGGCTGTTCAACTGTAGTAAATCAGTACGATATGAAAATTATGTTTAGTTAAATTTTTTGTATGTCATACGGAATTACAACCATTATATCAACCCGAGAGGACATGTCAAATACTAAAACGATTTATTTTGATTATTTAATATTATGAAAGGTATTTTTTTAAATGAGGAAAGAAATTTGTAATACAAGTTAATAATAACTAGTGTTCGCCCAGCGGTTGAAATTCAACCGATAAAATTAAGGATAGTTTATGTAAGTTGAATGAGCTAAAATAACATTAGTTGGAATGGGTTAAGTGGAGGGGAGTTTAGCTTAGTACTTGGCATAACATAACATAACCATAACATAAGAATAAATAACATAACATATGAAGCATAACACACCACAATATAACATCGCACACTCTTCAGTTGTATTTCCTTTTTATCCCTTTTTTNATCCTGTTGTCCTATTAAAAATTTAAAGATGCAGATTTACTAGAAATGCGTTCAAATATGGTAAACATTTCGAATTTATTGCATTTCCAAAGTTTTCATGGACGATTTGGCAGCCTTAGTTCAAGTTATTGACTAAAACTTCAACTAGAGTCGGCACGGGTTATCGTTAGCCTACGGCCATAAAACTTCATATACTTGTGTATGCTATTTAGGCTAAAAAGCACAAATATAGAGGGTATGCATATCAAAATTTGCAAACAAGTTTTTTTCCATATATTCTTGGGACAGTCTAATATACATATGTATATAAAACGAGAAGATATTTTTTGTCCGGGTCATCAGATCTGCACCGTTCGTCCGATTTTCAAAAAGGTCTTACTTTTTTGAAAAGAGTACCACCTGTTTAGCAATTAAACTCAAATAATTTGTTTTCAATACCACCGTTCAATTTTCAAAAGTGGGGCGTTAAATTAAAGGGTATAGGCTGTAGATGAGCAATACTATAACTTTTTCGAAAAGAGTTGCCACCTTTTAACAATTAAGTTCAAGCTATTTAAAAAGTTAAATCAGTTATCCCAAAATGAGTATCAATCGGAACGGGTTTGAAAACTTTTTTTTCTTTACTAAACACTACGAGGGTTGCCATCTGTTTCCAAATTT
>NW_016190146.1:0-3808 GCF_001687245.7 Rhagoletis zephyria | reverse complement strand
CGTGTGGGACTTGACTTGACAAATCTTTCCCAGCTTTGACAAAAAAGATCCGTTGCGCTCATTCAGCTGGTGACCGGGGTGTCATTAAAGGCCACCCACTGCTTAATGGGAAGGCATGCTAGTAGAATGGATTTTTCCGACTAATGACTTCTGCCGTGGTGGCCGCGACGAGGATGAAATCGAGAGCGTGGATCACTTCGTCTGTTACTGCCCCGCACTCATGTGGGCGAGAAAATCCACATTTCAGCACCACCGTTTTGTCTATCTCACCGATCTAAGTGAAGCAGACATTTACGAGTTCTCGCGTTGGTGCAACTTCTAGGTGATCGGACCGGTTTGAATTCGAGCTCTTAACTGGTATCACAACGGACCCATTGGGTTTAAGTGTGCCTCTCTCCCATGCGGAATGTAGGCAGCCGCTTCAACCTGTGCGGGTATAATAGTACTCATGAGAGTCTCTTTCTTAAGGGAAGTCATTCCATTAAAAAAGCCAGTTTGCTTAAAAAGGGCAAAGCCCTCAGAGCCGATGGTATTACAGCTAAGATATCAAAACCGGTGGCGAAGAGCTTGTGGCATGCATATACCAGCTGTTGAGTATCTGCCGAACACTTGTCCGAACCTTGAAACTTTTTTCGATTTCAAAGCTGTGTTTTTTAGGATCATGTGTTAATTTAGGATCCTCGTAGGATATGTAGCGTGACGTGCCCATGCCAATGTTTCTCAATTTATTTTTTCACGGTTTCTATGGGTCCAGTTATCAACCAATTATCAAAATTCATATGGCTCTCAATTGAATTTTAAATAATATACTACTTCCAGACCTCTCCCTCGAATATTCCGCTTTCGTCAAACTGAATGATCTCACATTGCCAGTTATTCCTTTTTGCTGTATTGTTCGCTTCGACTCAAGTTCTAATTTCATTAAACTAGTTCTCGAAAGTTACGGGTTTTATAGATGGTGTCGGGAAAGTCTTTATGCACATCCCGCCCTCGGATTGTATCGAACCTTGGAGCTGCAGAATATGCAGAAATGTGGAAGATGACGAACAAAGATGAGAAGACTTTAAGCTTTCGAAATAGCTATACTTTTTAAGCTGTCTGGCACTGTTCAAGAGCTTTATAACGTAATGGACATAGATATGAGTGGAAAAATATAACGATTATGCTGGTTTGGATATGTTGAACGCATGGACTCCAGAAGACCCTTTGATTCGGCCCTTAAAAAGAAACAATGAAAAAAAAGAGTGCTCACGAATACAATGGACGAACCAAATGCGAAACGGATATGTGCTCTAAAATCGAATAACAACAAAAATCAGTAGTATCTACAGTACAGTATTTGTATGCATCTATTTTCGAGTATATCGATATAATGTACCAAATAATGATAATAATATCCTTGAAATTAACAGCTTTTGTGTGAAATATTCTTTCTGTTGTTGAATGTCAATGAAACAAAAGTAAAATATATCCCGCTGTTGAAGGAGAGACTCATGCTCGAGTGAGTATTTTAAATCTCATTTAGGTATTATTAACTTATGTACAGGCTCTTGTCGTGCGAATTGCGACAAAACACCCCAAAGATCTTTGAATGAGCATGCGCAAATATCTATTGAGTTACATACATATGCGAATGCTCTTTTAAAAGCATCAGCAGCAGCAACAGCTGTGTGGAATGAGCGGTATGCTCTACTTCATTATTTTGGATGTTAATAAACTGGCATTATTTTAACTTCTGACACCCGTTGTTGATTGTTAACTGCTCTAATCCATTTCAATGTTTCAATGATGTTTGCTTTGTTCGTTTGAAGGGTGTGTGAAAGTTAGTGATTGCAAATTGATGAAGTGACTTCAAATGTCAGCAAAGCAATTATTAGCATAAATGATTGTAGAACATCTTTAGTTTTTTTGATAAAGTTGTGTGTTTTCAATTAGTTACTAAATGGACCCATTGAAATTTTGTATTATAAGTACAGTTTCTCTCCATATTTCTATATCCGTGAACCCAGAAAAAGGATGACGTTGAGATGGCGTAATGAGCCCAACGCGGCATCACAGACAATAAGGCTGGTATGTAGTTCTCAGATAAGAGACCATCGCCGGTTCCCTGCTCCGCCGTACCTGAACACACGTGTAGTCTGGAAGCCTTTCCTTTCATTTCACGCTGGGTAATATGACCTATTTTTGTGGCAAAAATGTAACCAAAGAATTATGTAGATTATTTAAAACAACATATTTTGTTTAATTCATTGGCATATGATTTCTCACATTTTTACAAAAAAAAAAAGAAATCTTAACCCTTGACAGCCGATAGGTCCAAAGGGATCATTTTTTAATTTAGGTCTTTTGTGGAAAAGATTAACAGGATAATAATGGCAAATGTTTTTCAGCTCACCACTGCCTTTCGAAAGACAAAAGTCAATTCTGGCAACTATCTTGAAAGATTTTTGCTGCCTTTCGAAAGACTAATGGAAACATCTGATAATGTGGAGGTCTCGGCGTTATTCTGTTCGCCTTTTAGCAATAAGTTTTTAAAAATTAATTTAAATAAAAAAATATATATATATGTATTTATAATCAATAAATAAAACAATATTAAATTAGAAAAAGATAAAAATGTATCTAAAAGGAAATAGCACATAAAAATTTAAATAGATTAAAAATATTTTCATTAAAACAAATACAAAAAAAAACAATTAAAAAAATTAAATAAGATTCCAAAAATTAAATGAAATAACATTTTTCTTTTTAAAACAATAAAATCTAAAAATTAAAACCAATTGAAATTAACAAAATAATAAAAATTTAAATTAAAATAAAAGAAAAAATAAATAACATAACTTTATAAAAAGTAAATGAAAATAAAAAAAAAAACATGTTTTTAGTTTTTACATAATAACGTTTGAAAATTGAAAGAAAATTTAACTAAAAATAATAAAAAAAATTAAATAAGTTTCTAAAAGCTAATTGAAATTAAAAAACAATTATATATGTGTAGATAACACAAAATAAAATTGCGCTGCGCCAGGACTCGAACTGGGATCTCTCGATTGGGAAAACTGCGCTTTGTCCAGGTGCAAGATTTTTCTCTCAAAATATCTCTTCGTCACGAGTGGTGAATGAGAGAGCTTTTTTCTGTAAATTTAATTTATTTTTTCTGTAAATTTTTAATGTAAATTTTATTAGAAATGTTATAATATAGCTATTAAAAATTTATAACAATTTACCTCATTAATTTTTTCTTTTTTTAACCGACTTCAAAAAAAGGAGGAGGTTATCAATTCATCGAATTTTTTTTTTTATGTATGTATTTTGTTCATTTAATTTTCTTTTCATTCATTTTCATTTGGAAAAATATTCTTTCCACATGAACCCCAGCGCTACGCTGATTACAGAAGAAAGCCCTAAACACTCGGAAGTATTTCATAATGCGGTTTCAATACACACGATTAATGGCGACAATTAAATTTTTATTTATCGCCCCAACACAAATGTTATGCCCCCCTTCCCCCCTTCATGTCTTTAAAAGCAACAGCTGGCATTTGCCATGCGCATGTCAACGCAGCTGACCCCTCGATGTGGGTGTAAGCGTAAATGACCGGTTTGCCAGTTGACATTGCGCACAATTACATGACCATTTGTGCTGGTCGCTGGAATTAAATGGTTACGCATGCGCACAGCTATAAAATCGCATGCCAATGTTTGCGCATGAATAGCGCAACTAATTTTCTAAAGAGCAGCCGCCGCCGCTGCCAAAAATGTGAAGTTGCAGAGAATAAAATACTTTAACGACTGCCACTTAAGAGCA
>NW_016190145.1:0-3808 GCF_001687245.7 Rhagoletis zephyria | reverse complement strand
TTTTTGGGTATGATTTCCTCACTATGGGCTGGTCCGCATAACTCTCATAATTTAATAAGCATAGAGAAATTACATATTGTGGGTTTCTTTTTCTAAGACGATTCTGCGTGCTGTCATCGTATCAAAACAGCAACCATTAATTTTCTTTCTTTTGTAGTTCAGGCAAATTACAGTGAATAAAATAAGTGGTCACATGTTAATTTTTAAATATCCACAATGTTTCTCAATTTAAATTTTGCTTATTATTTTTCCATAAAAATATTGTCCNAGGGGACTCCCCTTTGGACTGCCCATATCATGGCCAAAGTTTAAAAGTCAACGCGAATTTTTGACATATCACGAATACCCAAAACTTTAGCTAAGCGGAATCATATATAAAGAGGTATAATGTAAGCAAATGCACACCTTCAGAGGCGAATATGTACGATCCACAAGCAGTTATATTTCGAAATCTTATTTTTGAGTTGTGCCTGGTTTGAAGACGATATAAGAAATGCTTGTCATGTATTCGAAATTTTATATACGCCACTGTATTGTATACTTTTATCTTACCGCAAAAATTTTATGGCAGTCGTTCAAGCTCAAGTAATTCACTTTCTAATGTCGAATTTTTTGCTCCACCTTAGTACATACGATGGATATTGAAAATAAATATTTGTACAAAAAATTTTAAGATTTATGAAACTTGTTAGTTCTTAATTGTAATTTATTTAAAACACGACTGCTCGTCAAAACTCACGAAACATAAATAAACTCAAAAATTACGCTTAAGTCTTAAGTGACCGCTTATCTACAACTACTAGTTATCCTTCGCTCCGATCTAACAGTCTAACTGCTACAAAATTTAGTGACAATTCTTGTCGCCAACAATTAAGCAGCGCAGACAAATTTACAAACGCGCTCGCTCTAAGCACTTTAGCCAGAATTCGAGCAGCAGGTAAAAGGCAAAATTATCAAATTTGTTTGTCTAACAAATTTGTGATAATAAATATTTATTGAGCAGGACTTGGCACCTATTCCTATGCAAGCATGAAAATATTTACACGCAGATAGATGCCACTGATTTTCTTCTCCTTTTTTAAGTAAATATGTACATAGCTATTTTCCACTCCCGAGCGCGCTAGTTATTTGAGTCAATCGATCCTTGCAGGTAGTACGTAATGGTCCTACATATATTTGTATGTATGCACAATATACAAAAAAAAAACCCGACATGCAGTTAAGAAACTACATGAACATGTGTGGATATTAGGGTGCATCACTCTCCATATAAAAAACAAATCGGTACCATCGGAATTATAAAATTAACAGCATTTAAGACTTCCTCTAAAATACTTCGCAAAAATATTAAGATTTACGTGAACTGGATCGTTTTGAGAATACCTCCAAAAATCTATTTTTTTTAGATTCCGTTGACACAATTTTGAAAGATTTTTATGCTGCCTTCTTAAGCTTTAACTTTTTAATCATTTGAGGTGATTATTCGACAAAAAAAAATTTAAAAACGTATTTCATTTATACAAAAGAAAACACGATTTTTGGAAGCATTTTATAATCGGTCCAGCAAACGCAAATCTTAATAATTTTTCGAAATATATTGGCAGAAAGCTTAAAATATAATTTTATAATACCGATGGAAACCCCGTAACTTTTTTGGTGAGACACCCTAATTTATATACGTACATATACTAGGCTGTAAATGAAAGTGTACACCTTGTTCTAATATAATATTCACAATTATTTTCATGAAAAGTCAAAGTTTCACAACAAATCAAAAAATTTCATCAAAATTTTCAACTTTTCAACGCGATTGAAAATTGCACTTCGCTAGACTAAAATCCAATGGGCTAAAAAACTGCATACCTTAACATTTTCAAGAAATTCTGAATACCAAGTTGAGAGTTTTGATGAATTTTTTTGGATGTTTTGTGAACTTAATATCAAGTGTGAAACCTAACTTTCAAGTTTTCGCTATACATATATTAAAAAAAAAAGTAATAGTGCCGAGCCCCCCTAAATTTCATTCTGACTACGCCTATGACAGAATGAACTATATTTTCATAAATAGTCACTACAACAATATTTCATGAAAGTAATTGCGAATATTATATGTATTAGAAAAAAGTGTACACTTTCATTTGTCGCCTAGTGTACGTCCGTATTTTCAAATGCAAATGAAAATGAAATTGAAACTGCATTCTATTCTCAGAAACTAGTTATACGAATGTAATCAAAGAAAAATAAAGGAGGGAATCAGCAAAATTTTGGTAAATTAATGAGTTTCTAAGAATTTTTGTAGAATACAAAAATTGTAAACGTTTTGTGACGATGTCGTTCTGAATTTAAGAAAAGGTCGATAGAAATGTCGCAACTAACGCAACAAGAAATTCGCCTTTACGGCTTTCAACGGCACCGTAAGCCTGTGGAAGTTTGCAGTGGATTCCGAATGCAGCCCTGGTAAAGGTAAGATAAAATTACGAGGACCCGCGAATGACAGAAATGATGGCTACTTAATACCATATCAGTCTTCGTGGGCGCCACAAATTTTTAGTAGGAGGTAAAACGAACCCCGGGTTCATTTTGCTTAATATTTCCTATGAAAGTTCGAAAACGGACTCACCGTCTTACAGGTGAAGAAGCTTGGTTTTAATAATCATGAGCCGAAAACTAAATGGGCATGGAGCCCACAAGTCCGCCTGGTAAAGCCAGGCTTCAAAAGCCAGCAACGAAAGCGATGAACAGTGGCTCTACAGACTAAAAGAAATGTTTTGAAATTAATGGTGATTATGTAGAAAATATAAAAATAATGAAGATAAAAAATTACAATAAAGTGTTTTGGATGATAAAAGCTTTTGATTTATTTTTGTTTACTTATCCATTTGTAAAACAAATCGCATAAAAAAATAGAAAAAAAACCGATAACAAAAAAACAAAAAAAAAAATTATATCGCGTGTTTGCGATACATTTATTCCACATTCGTCACATCGAGCGTCATTAAATTGCTGAAAGCATAGAAATGAGTAGACAACAAATGGAAATACTCCCACTAAATGTAGCCAAAAAAAAAAGTAAAACAAAAAAAGATCGCATGCCTTACAATTTGAAGGTTAGTCGCGTCATTCATTTTGGTGGCATGCGATTGTATAAATTTTCATGTCAACGAACAGCTACCATTAACGTTTAATACTTTGGTACTGTCTGATACCGTATAGCAATGTTAATAGCTTGCACATAATTTCGTTGTCAAGTTCACTTTCACGCATAAAATACGCATTAAAGCCGTCGTTAATGGCAAACAATAACAAAAAATTAAAATTACATACAGAAATATATATAATCGTAAGTTCATTAGATAAGTGAGGTTAAAAATAAAGTAATTTTCCTTAAATTGAACACCAAAAAGGAATATTTTTTTTTATGGAAAGGCCAATAGAACTAAATAATTTGTCTACTAACTAATGCTAGAAAAACCTAGCTAGAGGAAAAACACTCTAGTGCAATTCATTTAAACGCGTAAATGCCACGCAACCACGTGAACCTCGTAACATTACTTAATTTTGTATGAAAAACCGGTTTATGCACGAAGTTAATTGCGGTAGGAAAAGCCATGGTTTGCTATTCTAGCACAAAAGTCTTAGAAAAGTTATTTTGAGAGAAAACACTTGTATATCATTTAGCTCGCGTCGCTGCAACAGTCGCAATGGCCTAATGAGCAAAGCACACTCGCAAGATCCGAGTTCGAGTCTCGGGCAGCGGACTTATTTTTTTTAACCGACTTCCAAAAAAGGAGGAGGTTATCAGTTCGTC
>NW_016190144.1:3554-3808 GCF_001687245.7 Rhagoletis zephyria | reverse complement strand
ACCTAAACTTTATTGGCTGACTGTATTAAGGTAGCTGTGCTGGATTGCACAAAACAAAAATTAATTTGTCTTTTCTTAAAAACAAAAGGTAGCTCTGGTGGCTTGCATTTTTAAATAAATTTAGTGAGAAAGTGGTAATTATTTTGACACTTTATTTTTTAACCTCTTTTCTGCAACTGCATTGCCTTTCTCAATTGTCCTTCAGGATCTTGGCCTTTGTTTATGGAATCACTAAGTAGAATGATTATTAATCA
>NW_016190144.1:0-3529 GCF_001687245.7 Rhagoletis zephyria | reverse complement strand
AGACCCAAACTTTTCAGGTCAAAATTTCAGTAGGTTGCGTCTGTATGGCCTTTTCAATTTTATAAATTATCATTATTTTTAAGTGGAAAAACAAAACTCGAAATGATAATGATAATCTCTGCGCGAAAAAATAAAAATCATAAAATAATCATTATTTGTAACGCCAAGAATAAAAATCAAATAATAATTATTTCCGTTTGGGCGAAAAAATAAAACTCAATAATAATTCATAAAGTAATGATTAAATGCTGCTTTAAATTATTTTACTCATAATGATTACCTTCCCTGCTTTTAAAATTTGAAATAAAATAGTTTAGTGAAAGTACCACATTTCACTGCTTTTGGACTGGTTCGGGACTATTTACTATCGGACTGGTTTGTGTTTGGCGAAAAAGAACTAGTACTGAACCAGAAATTTGGTTCACTAGTTCGTGTTTTCCCTACAGGGTATTAGTTGCCCCACGCTGCATCCCTTTTTCGATAGTCCCGAACCAGTTCTAAAATCGACAAACGAAGGTTTCATGATTTTTCAATCCTTTTGGTTCTTCCGTGTGTGCGGGTTTAAATTATTTTGAAAGAAATGTGTTTTTAATTTTAAATTAAATTTGTTTGAATGATTGTCAGAAATGTACATATGTTTACATATCGTTGTTTAAAGTACAAAACCGCGTATCAACAAAATGCAAAACCGCGTATCAAGATAATGCAACTAGTNCCCAGTTCTAAAATCGACAAACGAAGGTTTCATGATTTTTCAATCCTTTTGGTTCTTCCGTGTGTGCGGTTTTAAATTATTTTGAAAGAAATGTGTTTTTAATTTTAAATTAAATTTGTTTGAATGATTGTCAGAAATGTACATATGTATGTTTACATATCGTCGTTTAAAGTACAAAACCGCGTATCAACAAAATGCAAAACCGCGTATCAAGATAATGCAACTAGTCATATTTTAAAATGATTCTCCTTTTTATAAATAAATCGCATTTCTGGCTAGTATATTTCAGGACGAATGGATAAGGATTGAGCCAAGAGCTTGTGTAAGCAAATACAATTTTTGGCAGCCAATGTCAGTTACGTGGTTTTGCAAAATGACGATACGCGGTTTTGTACTTTAAACGACGATATGTTTGCAGAGGTGCTGGCTGTTATTGATTAGATTCCAGAAGGTCCCAACTTGTTAAAATGTTAAGACAATTTTTTTTTGTATTAGCAAGCTATGAAAAAGCAAAGTGCAGAATGGGAGCGTATTTGAAAGAAAAANAAGCAAATGCAATTTCTGGCAGCCAATGTCAGTTACGCGGTTTTGCAAAATGACGATACGCGGTTTTGTACTTTAAACGACGATATGTTTGCAGAGGTGCTGGCTGTTATTGATTAGATTCCAGAAGGTCCCAACTTGTTAAAATGTTAAGACAATTTTTTTTTGTATTAGCAAGCTATGAAAAAGCAAAGTGCAGAATGGGAGCGTATTTGAAAGAAAAAGCCGCCAAGCATATATCTATGTAAAATAAACGAGCCCCCCGTTGCATCCCTTTTTCGATAGTTTCAAACTAATTCTAAATTTGACAGACAAGATCTAGTTAGTTCTGTATCCCTTTTTCTATAGTTCCGAACAAGTTCTAAATTCGTCGCCTTAGATATAGATTTCTAAAAAAAAAAAAGTGAAATAACATAGTTTTTTAAAAGTACTACATTTCGCGGATTTTGAACTGGTTGGGATCTAGTTACTATCGGACTGGTTCGTTTTTGGCGATAAAGGTCTAGTACGGAACTAAAACTTTGATTCACTAGTTCGCGGTTTCCCTGCAGGGTATGTACGCACTTACATACATTATTACATGGATACTATGTACACAGATAATTAGTTCCTCAACCCATTTTGCTCTGTTTAGAATATCAACGTATAAAAGCTAAAGGAAAACATCTAAGCTCAAGAAAGTAAAAAANACCTTAGATATAGATTTCTAATGAAAAAAAAGTGAAATAACATAGTTTTTTAAAAGTACTACATTTCGCGGATTTTGAACTGGTTGGGATCTAGTTACTATCGGACTGGTTCGTTTTTGGCGATAAAGGTCTAGTACGGAACTAAAACTTTGATTCACTAGTTCGCGGTTTCCCTGCAGGGTATGTACGCACTTACATACATTATTACATGGATACTATGTACACAGATAATTAGTTCCTCAACCCATTTTGCTCTGTTTAGAATATCAACGTATAAAAGCTNGACTAGTCGCGGTTTCCCTGCAGGGTATGTACGCACTTACATACATTATTACATGGATACTATGTACACAGGTAATTAGTTCCTCAACCCATTTTGCTCTGTTTAGAATATCAACGTATAAAAGCTAAAGGAAAACATCTAAGCTCAAGAAAGTAAAAAACAAATCAGAAATACATATGCTTAAATGATTTCAGACCCCAGCGAATGATTGTTTCTCCGAGCAGACGAGCGTTGTTTTTTTTTTTTCAAGAATAAAATGTGTCAGTAGTTGCGTTCTATAGGTAGTTTTTAAGCGAATTTCGCCGCTTTTCGCCGCTTGCGAAAACTGAACGAAGAATAAAAAACGAAAGGCATCGGTGGAAAAGACAAAGATTAAGTATTTTTTTTTTTTTTACAGAAAACGTAACGATTAAATAATTGTTGTTCTTACTTAATTGTATTCTATTTTCTTCCGTTCCTAACAACAAACACATATTAGTACGCCGCGCATGCAACAAAAAACAGAAAATAGAAATTTCAAAATTTGCTACATTTCTAAAAACAAAAATACAAGATCGTTTCTTGGTTCGCAGCCGACGTACTAGTCGAAATAATGTCGCGAATCAGTTTGGTAGCGTGAAAACTGTTGCCGACAAAGATTGTGCAAATGTTTGTCGAAAANGTTACAGAAAACGTAACGATTAAATAATTGTTGTTCTTACTTAATTGTATTCTATTTTCTTCCGTTCCTAACAACAAACACATATTAGTGCGCCGCGCATGCAACAAAAAACAGAAAATAGAAATTTCAAAATTTGCTACATTTCTAAAAACAAAAATACAAGATCGTTTCTTGGTTCGCAGCCGACGTACTAGTCGAAATAATGTCGCGAATCAGTTTGGTAGCGTGAAAACTGTTGCCGACAAAGATTGTGCAAATGTTTGTCGAAAAATAGAACAAGTGAAATTTGGAAGTTTATTTCGAATTTATTTCGAGATACCGTTCTGATACATTTATAACTCGATGTACGTGAAGTGGAGTTTTGTTGGACTACTTTTGTTGCTTTTGCTGTTTTGGTGATTATTTGAATATTAGAAACAAAACGAAAATTAAATATTAGAGAACTTACATTAAAGCAGCGTGGAGCTATTAAGATGGCTGCGCTGACAATATCCCGACGCAGGGAAGTAATGCAAAAAGCCGGTTGGAAAATTGACCAAAACGATGAGGGTAAGGCAGGTCAAAGCGTGTGAACATGTAGATCATGGTTGATTGAAAAATGTATGTATGTATGTATTTATCTGCATACATACATATGT
>NW_016190143.1:0-3808 GCF_001687245.7 Rhagoletis zephyria | reverse complement strand
TAGTAAAAAACTATAGAATCGAGTGAACATCTGCTAAGTGAAGAGGTAGAGAAAGCAAGACACTCAATCATTTTTGCATTTTTGAGAAGCTTCAAAGGTTTGCAAAGGAAAAAGATCTAGCAAAATTATAGATTGCTAACTCTACCAAACATTCATTGAATAAAGTTTCCCTCTTTTACTCTTCCTCTGTCTCTCAATTCTCTTTATCATCACACAGCTTGAGACCATTACCGATTCCGGCTAAATTACCACCGGGCACGGAATTGAATAGACAGTAAGTGCTTCCAAATGCAAGGTGTTTGCGCCAAATACAACAGCAGCTCAAACTGAAAACACCTGTCTATTTGACAAACGAAAAATTTGCATACATTACCAAAAGTCTAAATTCTGCTATGCTAAACTACTTTTCTATATGTCTTTCCCAAAAAGAGAGAACACTTTTCAAACTAGTCCCTAGATGGTGTTGAGCGGCGAATTTAAATTTTCACCCGCCAAACTCTATAGAGAATGCGAGGTATGGTGAGTAGAAAGAATATCTCTGTCAACAACTGCCTCCTTCACTGCTGCTTCTTGACTCCTCCTTAGTGCCGGCATTTGAAAGCAGTTGCAAAGCCAGCACTGGCATCGTCTACAGGAATCTACTATTTCCATTGTAATTTTACTTTTCAGTTGTGTTCTAGTGTGCGTTCTAACAACATGAACCGCGACAAAATTTAAGGTTTGTCGAGTTTGATCTTGACACTTTTATTTTTACGCAACTAATCAGCTACGGCTAACGGATCACAACAGTGTTTATTAAATTAAAACATCAACCCATTGTTTAATGTGTGAGAACTTCTGTATGTTATTAAATTATAAATTTTCATTAAATATAAAAGAAAAATGCGCAATTAATAAATCAAAAACTTTGCACGTTTGAAAGTTTTCTGTTAGTTTTGAAAGAAAATCATGCATCAATCATATCATGATTGAAATTGATATCAATCCGTTAACTTTATTTAATTTAATTAAATATTTAATTATCACTATATATGTGTATATATTTTAATTTAACTTAAGTTTTTACTAAAAGTTTTGTACAAAAGTCATTTTTCAATAATTTTTTTGTGCTAAAAAAATGTTTGTTTTAAAATAAACAACCAATTTTTTAAAAATTTAATCGACGTTTTTGAACTTTACAATAAATGAAAAAGAATAATATTGACTTTAATTAAGCAAATATTTGAATAAACACAAGAATTTAACACAAAAGAATGCGCATTTTTGTTTTTCAATTACGACAAGTTCAAACCAATTTTTTTAAACTACAAAACCAGCAAAAATGAATAAATATTTGTCTTAAACTATAAACTATAAACATGAAAAATAAAGCATCTTACATAGCATTACATAAAAAAATAGTTCAAGCAATAACATTATCTAAACGTTTTGAAATATTCAAATTTTAAACACTTGTCAAATACAAGTTATTGCAGTTTTATAAACTTGTTTGGCACACACTTAAACCTTTTTACCAAATCAAAATGCGTTACACAAAATTATTATTTTTGCATCCACCTGTAACTTTTAGGGCGACTTCAGTTATAATTTTAAAATATAATAATTCGTATTTTGCAAAATTGTTCCCTTGTGTGAGCTATTGTGTTTCATTTCGAGTTTTTTTGCTGTGTTTTTTGTTTCATTTGTTTCACCTTTTTCCTGACATTTCTGCACACAATGTGACTTCTTTGAGTTCAACTGGGAATCGCAGTTTTTCACCATCAAAAAGGCAAATTGATGATTTGCTTGGCAGTTCAACAAGAGGAGGAGGAAGAGGCGGTGGAGTGATAAACGGCAAAGATCTAGACGTTGATGGGCCGATTCAACCGGCAAATAACGAGCAACCTTATGGTATGTATTAAATGTTTTTCAGTTTTAAGAAACTGAACATTTATTTTAACTTAATTATCATTTACAACTGCAAATAAACAAAATTTACGCGTTTTTATTACAAATAAGTTTTTTACTTTTTATTTTTTAATTTGTAAACACCGAAAACGTGATATGAATTGATCACAATTAGAAACTGTTGTCATCTTAAACTTTACTTGTCATACAAGGAACGTTTGTTCAACTACTAAGCGGCGGAATTAAATCTTCAAAATGAGCGTGCTTGTTTTTTTCCAATCAGAATTCGATCATTCCCGCTTTTTGACACTTAATTAGAGTTCAACTAGCAAAAACTAGTGTAAAAATTGCTTGGTTTAGAGTATTTTAAAGATTTTAAACAGATAAAAAAATTTATATTGAAAATCGACAATAAAAATAAATGACAAAAACTATAGCAATTAGTTCTAAAAAATCCAATATAACTGAGCATTGAGGGATTAACTACAACCAAAATTCAAAACCAAATTGCAATTTAAGGTTGAAAATCTGCTAGCTGAGAGATTTTGGTACATTTGAAAAGGATTTCTTTATTCTTATTGCATTGTCTCTTTATAATTTGGCGCTTTGAGCATCCTTTGTTCCATATGCCTCTAGCCTAAAAACAGTTTTTTTCAGCAATTTTTAAAATTTTTACTATTGAAATGATTTTAAAAACTAAACAATAATTATAAAATTTAAATAAAAAAATAATTTAAATTAAAAAAAATATAAAAAATAGTTTTTTTCTGCGCAAACGTCTACTTTTATTTGGTTTTGTCATTACTAATATTTTTTGCTGACTATCACAATTTGCGGTTTTTATTATTTGTCAGCCAACAATTAGAATTATTTCTAATGCAATCGTTGACGATAGATAAATGTTATTGTTTATTAAAATGGTTTTTATTTTGCTCTAAAATAACAAAAAAATTAAATAATAAATAATTTTAAAAACTACATTGGTATAAATTTTGTTGTTTGCTAATTAGCCTTAATGATTAACATAACACTAAAAANATATTTCTAATGCAATCGTTGACAATAGATACATGTTATTGTTTATTAAAATGGTTTTTATTTTGCTCTAAAATTACAAAAAAATTAAAAAATAAATGATTTTAAAAACTACATTGGTAAAAATTTTGTTGTTTGCTAATTAGCCTTAATGATTAACATAACACTAAAAAATATTTGTTCAAATAAATTGAACTGTTTTATAAAAATTTTTATTTGACACTACAAAAGGGTCGATTAAAATGAAAATTTACTGCTGATTATGAAAATTTACTACCAGCTATATAAAGACATAAATTCCAACTAATTAGTGTTGCTTAGGGCAATTTCCGGGCTAATAAATGAAACTTAACCATTTTCATTTTAAAATGTTTGCGACAAACATCTAAATTAATTTTTTTTGAGCCAATCGTTAATATTTAAAATAAATATTTTATGTTGAACTAATCTAAATCACAACAAACGTATCATAACTTACCTTTAAAAACGTTACAAAAACCTTGTATTTTTCTGCACAACTTTACTTTTTCCCCAACTTTATTTAGTCATTCATTGGCATTATCTTCTCATCTGCGTCATTACTGCAACAGTCTCCTTCTTTTGGGTAGACATGAAACGTGACCTGGATAACGATAAATTGAACTAAACGGTAGAATTTAGCAAGCAGAAGCAGCTCTATTTACCAAATGCAGCTAAGCAGTTGACAGTTGACATTCACGGAGAAATGATTCAGTGAAATCGGAGCGCAATTGTCACAGCAAACGAGTTTGACTTTTTGTTGTTTTCTTCACGATTAGTTCATCTTCTCCACTTCCCCATAATCTATTGCTTTCTTTATTTTCCTTTTGTGCCATAGTACAGTTGTTCAAACTATTAGCTGCTGTCG
>NW_016190142.1:0-3808 GCF_001687245.7 Rhagoletis zephyria | reverse complement strand
GGCATTTAGTGTTCGTAATTCACTGGAGCCTTAATTTTTCATTTTTTTTTAATTTATTTTATTTTATAATAAATTTTACATAACAAAAAGTAGTTGAAAATNAGTTTCCAGTTTCGCTGAAAGAGAACAATAGACCCCCTGCTGCACAGTGGTTCAAAACTGGCATTTAGTGTTCGTAATTCACTGGAGCCTTAATTTTTCATTTTTTTTTAATTTATTTTATTTTATAATAAATTTTACATAACAAAAAGTAGTTGAAAATAATTGCATGGTTCTAACAAAACGAAAAAAATACCCAAAAATAAATTTGAAATGTTATAAAAAATTTTCACCTAAATAAATATTTTTTTCGGGTTTTAGTAAAAATTTGCTGAAAAATGAAGGCTCCGGTGAATTATGAACATTAAATTCCAATTTTGAACTACTGCGTGCTGGCTTCGTCGTGCAGTATGAATTATGGAAAACGCATTTTGCTAGCAAAGGATGCGAAGTTCTTGGAAAGGATTTGGCTTAATTTTTCGCTACAGCAGGGGAACTTGTACAATTAAATAATGTAATTAACTGGTTAATTATTAATAAATTAATTTATTTAATTTTTCGCTACAGCTGAGGAACTTGTACAATTAAATAATATAATTAACTGGTGATTTAAATTACGATATTGGTAAGGTACTTTTATCATACAAGTTGTATGTACGTATTCCCAAATCATTTAAAAAAAATGACCTTTATTTTACTTTGGTTAATATGGTCAACGTAACCATATGTCATATGCCTTCTCAGATGTTAGCTTTTTTGGAGCACCACAAGATTTTAGTGGTTTTAACTTACAAAGCAAGCGTGATGTATTAAAGTGTTATTTTTTTTTTGTCGAACCACGCGAAAGAAGAAGGAAAAATGTATGCTTAGAAGAATTTCACTGCTGACGCGCCAAAAAAACTAACTGAAATATGGAATGGACTTGGCATTGATCTTATGAATGAAAAACGCGTCATACTAAAACTTAACCAGTTTATTAGAAGCTACAAAAACGAAATAAAAACTAAAATTAAGTTAAANAAAGGATTTGGCTTAATTTTTCGCTACAGCAGGGGAACTTGTACAATTAAATAATGTAATTAACTGGTTAATTATTAATAAATTAATTTATTTAATTTTTCGCTACAGCTGAGGAACTTGTACAATTAAATAATATAATTAACTGGTGATTTAAATTACGATATTGGTAAGGTACTTTTATCATACAAGTTGTATGTACGTATTCCCAAATCATTTAAAAAAAATTACCTTTATTTTACTTTGGTTAATATGGTCATGTAATTTAAAAGCAAGCCTATGCGTTTGTGGGAAAATTCCGGAAAGANCGTATTCCCAAATCATTTAAAAAAAATGACCTTTATTTTACTTTGGTTAATATGGTCAACGTAACCATATGTCATATGCCTTCTCAGATGTTAGCTTTTTTGGAGCACCACAAGATTTTAGTGGTTTTAACTTACAAAGCAAGCGTGATGTATTAAAGTGTTATTTTTTTTTTGTCGAACCACGCGAAAGAAGAAGGAAAAATGTATGCTTAGAAGAATTTCACTGCTGACGCGCCAAAAAAACTAACTGAAATATGGAATGGACTTGGCATTGATCTTATGAATGAAAAACGCGTCATACTAAAACTTAACCAGTTTATTAGAAGCTACAAAAACGAAATAAAAACTAAAATTAAGTTAAAAAGTTTTGTGGAATCGATTGATGATTTGTTTTTCATCGGGAAATGCAAATGTAATTTAAAAGCAAGCCTATGCGTTTGTGGGAAAATTCCGGAAAGCTTGAAATTTTTTATGCAGGATCAACACGCTGACCGGAGTCATGGTTCTACATATGAACCAAGTCAGTCAATACCACCATCTGAGGTAATAACTTCATTGAAACCACGAGCTTACCCCAAAAGGTACTCGGCGTTGAATTTCGCGATGATGTGACAGATTTGGAATATCTAACATAGCAGCTTCATGTTTAGCAACAGCTCTCTTCATATTGACACAGAGGTGAAACTGGAGACCTAATTATTATTGATAGGATAAAGTATCCAGAGAAAAGATTAAGGCACGGGAAGCAGTACGCAAAAGCCAAACAGACGACAGCAACCTCAGCTACTTTTCATTTGATGGAAGACAAAATGACGCATTAACAATGGAAAAAATTGACGGAAAATGCCACCAAATCATGGTTGAAAACCCACATTTAGTCGCCCTTAAAGAGCCGAACTCAAAACTATTAGGATATGTGAAAGTTCAAGCTGAAGATGCTTTTACCAAGCAAAGGCAGCTTAGGGAGTTTTTCAGCGAAAAGGGTTTGAGTTTAAATAATTTAATTGGCATTTCCAGCGATGGAGAAAGCACTAACACAGGCGTTTTGTATGGTATTGTAAGGCGCTTTGAGATCGATTTGTGAAGGCCGTTGCATTGGCTTATATGCCTCCTACATTTTAATGAATTTATTTTTCGACACCTACTCGAATTTCTCGATAATTCCAAAATGAGCGGAGCAAGAACTGCCAGCGGTTTATTAACCAAATAAATTGGATGTGTGGGAAAATGGTATTAAAATAATTTTTTCGGAATATTTTCTTAGAAAACATTTTACTAAACACAATTTTTTTAATTTTTTTCAGAGTGTAGTTGATTTTAAAACCATACTACTAGAAAACATGCCACCTTCTTCATCAGATGATTGGAAGCGCGATTTATCGACTGATGTAAAGTTTTGCTTCAAATGACTTCGGCAATATCGGATGATTTTATTACAGTTGACTTAGCTAACATAAAACCTGGACCTGTGGCGCACTCCCGTTGTCTAACCAAGGCCAGTAGAATTTTACGATTCTACGTTGCAAAAAGTGCACCACCTTGTAACTTAAAAACTCTAGCAGAATACGTAATAAGAGTTTATGTTCCGATGTACTTTAACCATTCTGTTTTATACGGCAGTCCGCTTATCCTCAAATTTATATGCCTCACGCAATTTCTTCCATCCAAGGAGTGGCAAGTTATCAACTCAGTAGTCCAGAATAACTCATACTTTGCTCATCCAACAAATGTTTTGCTATCAATGCTTTACGATGATCATAAATCAGTACGCCACCGGGCAATAAAGAAAATTTGCGATATAGAAGAACTTAGAGAGTACAAGAAATGTAAAATTAATTTTGACTGCTCCAATTATTTCCCTATGATAGATTTGGATGATGACAATATTTTATCAGAACCACCAATTACTAGAAACATTCCGTATAACCATTTGAAGGAATATTTTTAATTTGAAGACCCTTCCTGACCCACAAGTTCGATGCCACATACAAGGAACTGAACGATACATTCAACTGCTAACCAGTGTTTTTCGGCGCGTAACGGAAAAAAATCGTGAAAGTGTTATGGCTGTGACTGATGTTAGTCGAAAAAAATACCACGCTTGGAAAGCAAGCAGGACTTAAAAAAAGTTATTTAAGTATTCTCCAAAAAATAGACTGCTTTCTGTACCCTTACACTCATAAATCAGCTAAATAATTGTTTAAGTTTTTCCAACAAAATTTTTTTTACCTGATGTGAAACTTTCCTTTAAAAATCGCTGGCTCGAAATTGGTTTTAGACCCATAGTTTCTTAAGCGAAGTTGTTCAGAATGATACGTAGAACATTTTTCCGCATATGCGATTTTATGAAAAATAAATCGACCCGCCCTATTACAGATAACATGTGCCTTGCAGCAGAAATTTTTATACCCGAGCGCACTTGTGCACAAGGGTATATTAATTTT
>NW_016190141.1:0-3808 GCF_001687245.7 Rhagoletis zephyria | reverse complement strand
CTTAAATAAATGCATTTTGCAAACAAAAGTGCGTATGTTACTTAGTGCCCTGATAATGGCGAATTCGTAAGGGTATATATATGCATTATAAACATTTTCATTTATTTGTTATACATACAATTACTTCCATTACAACCCGGTCCTATGGATGCTAGAAGCGCGAATTCATATAAGGTGGTTTTACCGGAAAATGAATAAATAAATTATATGTACATCAGAAAATTAATAAGATGAAATGAAATTATTGTTTGATTTCCAACCAAACCTATGTATGTAACTCAATCGCCCACACTGAGGTAAAAAAAAACGCGTTGTAAGAATAAAAAAATTGTATTTGATTACCATTTAAAAATACTCGTATTTAAATCAGGTGAAAAGTGTTAACAAAATGGTTTTTTCCATTGTACATACACTACGTATAATGGAAATATTCAATTCAAATACGCTCGTATTAAAACTAAGAATTTTTCACTGCACGGCTGGGGTTTTGCACGCTTCGGATGCTTTTTCATATGTACTTATAAAAGTATATGTATACAAAGCATGCACAGCGCTGACAACACATACACACGTACACACATACATGGTATGACATAGTGCACTAATCGCGCGCTGTGATGTAGATTCAAACTCAACATTTGAAAACTCATTTACATGTATGGCTGTAGCTGAGTACGCAAAGACGTTTCATACAATTGGTTGCTGCCAAGAGGCCTCGGGTTCAATTACCATCAGAGACAGATCGTATTTGCTTTTTTTTTCTTAATTATAATTTCGTATAACGAAAAAGCATCTGTGCACTTCACAACGACATATTTTATAACGTACATACCCAAATTTAAAATGAGTTGGGTTGGTGCTCTTTCATATGCGTATTTTTTTAAATTTAGCACGTTTTTTTTAATTCAAAAATTTTTTTCCCTCATTGGAATGGTTTGCCGAACCGTAAACATGTGTTTACACATCCAATAGTAGGTACCTGGTACTCACACCTTTTCAAAGAAGTTCCACTTCTATTATGTGTACGGTGTTACACACGCATTTTTTTAACTATATAGACTCATGCGCCACATAACTGCAAAATTTGTTGTGCAGCTATTTCTTTTCATGTAAGCAATATAAATTCTAAATGTAAACCTAATCGGATCGTATATATGGGGTTTTCAAATATCTCGACTCCTGCACCACCTATCGGCAAAATTGTTTGCGGATTTATTTCTTTTCATATATGTAAGTAATGTACATTCCAAATATGAACAAATATGTCGACTCCTGCGCCACCTCGCGGCTAAATTTTTTGTGGAGTTATGTCTTTTCATATAAGTAATATACATTCCAAACATGAACCAAATCAGAACATAAAATACGGTTTTACAAATATCTCGACTCCTGCGCCACCTAGCGGATTAATTCGTTTTGCGCATTGCATTATCATCGGGCTCTGAGCTAAGTTTGAAGTTTCCAGTCTGTAGCTCATCGGGAAGTTTGTTAAATATTGATTGCAAAATTCCAGACCATACAAAGATACATACATACCCCATAAGCACAACGAATTCGCCTCGAATTCAAGACGAGCTAGTTTTCTCTAATGGAACTATCGAGATGATACTTCCTGGCGATAGATCGGCGAATTCACATTCGTAGGAGAGTCACCTATCGTTAGCGAATCGAGTATTACTAGTTTTTCGAATCGTTGGCGATTCGAGAAATTTTTTTCTTCGAATTGCTGGCGATTGGAGAATATTTAATTTTTCTAATCTTTGGAGATTCTATAATTTTTATTTTTCGAATCGTTGGTGTTTCGAGAATTATTGATTTTTCCACTCGAGATTTCAGCTCGCTGGTGGTTTGAGATTGTAATTTTTTCGACCCAAGTTTTATAGGATTTGAAAAACTAGCAACCTGAAATTAGTTCCATAATGTAAATTAGGGATGCACAGTAGAGGTGCACGCAGTCGACGTCGCGGACAAACTGCGAGCACGCGAGTGTGCTAGGCGAGGTGAAGTGAGCTGTACGGAAATGGCAACGTATACATATTAACCACTACACACTTATTTTCAAGTAAAAATGCGTGTGTGTATGTGTACTTTTGCGACCACTGAGCCAGTGTGGCATCAGGCCACCAGAAAAGGCCAATTTTTCCAAAACAAAAGCGCCAAGTTTTTATTATCATGTTTAATAATTTTTTTGATTCAGCAAAAAGTGTATATACATATCCATTTCCTCACGTTTTTATTAATAAATTAATTTCAATACATTTATAACAACGCAAAACATATTTAATTTACCCATTCCTCACATTTTATTCAGTAAATGAATTCCATCTTAATGTAGAAAATTAGTGTATAACAAGAAGGATAGAATACAAGATTGCGCATTCCCGCAGAATAACATTTGTGGAAACGGGTAAACAAAGAATATGGTGAAGAACAATGAGTTGACAGTTGTGAATTTGCAGTGAGAAAACGTGTTTTCTTCTCGATTCACCAATTTCTCAAGCCATCTTTGAATATAGCAAATTAAGCACTACGTTAACAAAAAATATACAACCACTCTTGAAATGTGTTCAAAAGAATAGGTCTTATTAATTAACTATTTAAAATTTTTGTGTTTGTATTGCAGGTGCCGAAAAAATGATAATATCTTGTCGCAGCGCATCTTTTCCTGCAGAAAGTGGTCGATGCTTGCTTACCTCTGATTTTAATTTGTAATTTGTGGTATTTCAACGTTTTGAACTTAACATGTCGTGTTTAAAAGTGGTCCGTAAAGTGCTTCATGCATATTACGCTGGTGTCTAATTTTTATGGCTTCTCCTGCCGGCAGAACTCTGCCCACTTTCTAGCCAAGGCGTCGTCGCGGGGAAACAAAAAAAAACTGCATTTGGGGCTTTACCCCTACGGCTGCTGCAATTCAACACACGACACGACATTTTTATAAAGTTTTTATTACAAATAAAACGTTTTTTACTTCAGAACGCATGAATTACTTCGATTTTTCACTTGAAAGTACACAATACGTTTGCAATACGTTTGCACTTGTTTCTAAACAAAAAGTTTGTTTACGTATTGCCATAAATGTCAAAGTCGGAAAAACCAAAGTAGCGGTCTCGGGAATGCGCCACCTTCACTTCATATCACCATGAGTGTATAGAGTATACATACATACATATGTACCTATGCATACGGTGTGCTTAAATTAAAAAAAGCATCACTAAATAACGCACCAAGCATTGAAATCCAATTACATATTTTGGCTTTTTGGTTTCCCAAAAGCACTAAATTTAGTGCAAAATGCACTTCCTTGGCAACAGTGAGCTGAGCACATCAATGCTCAAACAGTGATGCCAGACCAAGATTGAGTAAATGCTCTATGTATATTTTTCTCTTGAAAAAAAAGTTCTAATTGGCGAGGGGATTGATTTTTGGTTCTTACATAGAACACTGATAAGATTCACAAACTTATCTTAGGACTTAATTAAAACAAGTAAGAAAGTCTAAGTTCGGGTGGAGCCGAACATTAAATACCCGGCGCAAGTATTAAATATATGTTTTTTTCACCTTTCCGAAAGCTACCGCTAGATGGTAAGCCGGGGTGTATCAATTTTGAGTAAATTAGCGTCCTTAAATTTCGAAATATTGCAGTTTCAAGCATTTCTGAAATTTACCGTTATATGAAAAGCGGCCGTAATTTTAGTCCGATTTCAATAATTTTCACCTTTTTTCATTTATGTGGCAAGCACAATAACCATACCGATACCATACAAATTGGTAGAACGGTAACCGATATACATATATGTGATCATAAGTG